>NC_064243.1:27920454-28223484 GCF_003254725.2 Canis lupus dingo | reverse complement strand
TAATCACCAGTACCTGGGCTACTCCATTCAAGATTTAATTTCCAGAGAGAGAGTTTATTGTCCTTGCTTAGTTCAAGTGTCCATATATCCATGTCTTGGCCTTAAAAGAGTAGGGCCCATTCATTGACATCCCTTTGAAGACCAGATGCAATAGGAGGATTATTTTCCATATGAAAATCAAAGTATTTTTACCAAAGCAAGAAGGAAGAGGTGCTGGGTAGGAAACACACACACACACACACACACACACACACACAGTGTTAAGATATTATCAATTAATCAATAAAATTTAAAGTCCCTTTTCAAAAGAGTCTGTCCTTGAAAAGCAGAGCCTTTGCAACAAGGTTGGTATTAAGACAGTTACATTACTTTGTCAGAAAAGAGGCTAAATAGAACACAATAGAGCCTCAATTCTGCAAAAGGACTGGAATCACTATAAGAAAGACTAGAGACTGGGGAAAAGCAGGGTGAAGAAGACCCATGGGAGGAAGGTTAAGATGCAGGAAACCCAAGAGTTAGGAAAGAAGTAGCTATGACTCAGAGAGCAAAGCCAGGATGTGGCCACCCTGGGTGTATTAACCAGTAGTCAGCCCCCAGAGGCCCTGGCCAACCACTTCTGTCCTCTCATGTTACTCTCTGCCTGTCGACCGAGTCCCACAGTGGGTTTGGGTCTGTTTAGTCATGTCTTTCTTTTGTTAGGATTAGCTCAGTAATTGGGGATCAGTACTTATTGATAGACCCAGATGTGTTTTTTCAAGAGATTTTCAATTTTTCCAAGAAATTCAATTTCTTTAATTTCTGAGAAGTAGAGGTTAAAATAAACTAATGGGGAAGGGACTTTGAGTTTTTATGGCTTTGACATTTTCTGAGCAATATGAAGATAATGGAATTCAGGCAAGTTATACTTAGTGCCTCCTGTGTGCAGAGCACTGTGATAAATACTGGAAATACAAAGATGGGCAGCTGTCATCACTGTTCTCAAGGTACTTGCTATAGACTGGAATGCCTGTGTTTCCCAAAATTCATGTGTTCAATCCTAATATCCAATGTGATGGTATTTGGAGGTGGGTCTTTGGAGAGATGACTAGCTCATGAGAGATGACTAGAGCCCTTGTACACAGGGTTAGTGCCCTTACAAAAGAGGCTCTGGGAGCTCTCTTGCCCCTTCTGTCATGTGTAGACACAGAGAAGATGACAGTCTACAACCAGGAAGCAGGCTTTCACCAGGCATCTAGTCTGCCAGCTCCTTAATCTTAGATTTTCCAGCCTCCAGAACTGTGAGAAATGACTTTGTTGTTTATAAACCACTCAGTCTCTGGCATTTTTGTATAGCAAACTGAACAGATGACGATGGTACTTATCCTACGGTGGGGGAGGGGGGGCGGTAAATACCAGTGTTTACTGTATATAAAAATGCAACATGTTTCAACGGCACTAGCACATAAGTATCTAGTTTACAGTGGGGAATTGGGGACAATGTCAAAGGAAAGGTGACATTTGCAGGGAGATTTGAAGGAGAAATAGGACTTTGACAGGCGGACAAGGTAGGCGATAGCATTCTAGTCAGAGAAAGTAATATATAAAATTATGAATGATATGGCATGTTTCTCCTTTAAACATGGGAGAAACTGATATCTTCCAGGAACTGCATATAGCACTCCTGGTCAGAGGATGGGAGAACTTTGGTGGGGCTTGAAAGGCTCACTGTAGGCCATCTATATCAAGTAGTTGAGGCAAGCCTTTGAAAAATTCTGATCAGGAAAGTGACATGCTGAAGAGCCTTGTAAAACCGTGAAGAGAATGGATTGAAGAACTATGAGACATTCTGCTCTCAAGGGCTTCTGGATCATCCAGATAAGACTGATGGGAGTGGATGTGGAAAGAATGGAATGGATATTTAGTAGGTAAAGTAAACAGGCAACTAATATAATAACATTTAATGGTTATAGAGCTCTATTTGTCATTGGCATTGTCAAATGACTAAGGATCCAGATTCTGGAATCCAACCTTTGGAGTCCAAACATCACGTTTCTATCCACCTAGTAGTCATCATGAGCAAAGTGTTCAGCTTCCCTGTACCTACTGTCCTTATCTGTAAAGTAGGACCTACTTATTAGGACTGTGAGGATTAATTAGTTACTATATGAAAAATGCCAATGCCTGAAATATAAGTATTCACAAATATTAGCAATTATAACTATCCCACTTTACAGATGAGTAAACTGTAATATACTTAGATCAAGGTTGGATAACTAATATATAAAATGCATTTCAAACTCTTTGTCTAATTCTAGAGCATAAGCATATAACTTCTAGCATGACTCTGGGTCCTCTGGCCAACAGACTATGCCCAGTGACAAAAGCTTGAAAGGAAGGAGAAAAGATTTTCTATGACCACATGATCTGTTTTTGATTTAAAAATTTTTTTAAACTTTGATTTCCTATAGTTTCAGGTTTGGGAGTTGCATAATCTTTAACTCTAAGGGTTCATTACGAGATACCTTCCTACCCTATTTTCTTTTAAAAGATGATGCATTTTTTCACTGATAGTCCTTGATGTTCCCAGTTACCATGAATTAAACAAGGGGTGGACAACAGACCTAGAGGCTGTGCTAGACCAATCAAATTCTCTTTGTTGAAAATTAATACTGAGAAAATTGGTGCTGAATGATAACAGATCGTGCATCGAACAGACAATTTAAGGGGATCTTGTTTCAGGTTAACAAAGTTAAATCACAGACAGAATATGGAAGGGTTTGAAATGCAGATGAGAAGTTCTGATTTTATTATACTGGCAAGGGAAAACCAGCAAAGATTTTGAGTAGGAAATCACTTTGATAAAATAAATAAGGATTTTGAATTTATAAGGTTATATAAGGTGAACTGAAGGTCAAAGAGGTGAAGTTTATCGGGCACAAAAATTCTTAGGGCAGACTAGTGACAACTATTATGCAAAGTAATGGATAGTGCAAAAGCTTTTCTAAGGAAGAATTTAAGGACTTAGTGATGGACAAAATATAAAAGGTAATGGGAATAGAAGAACCAAAAGTCAACTAAAAGATTTTGAGTTTAGAGTGTAAATTATTAGAAATACAGAATCTAAGATGCAAAGATGTTTAAGGCATTGACTTAAAATTTTAACATGTTGAGTTTCAGGTAATGATAGACCACATCAGTAGAAATCTGTACTTGGGTACTTGATATTAAAAGATTTCAGAGATGGCAAGTATCTTAGAAGTTATTATAGTCCAATTGTAGAAGGATAAATATTTATTCAATATAACACAAGAAATTAATATAGAACTAGAACTCAAGACTTTTGGCTCTCAAACCAATGCTCCTTTAACTGATTGGTTAGGGCAGAAAATATGCCAGAATTATAACATGGGAAGTCTACAGTGATATAATATGCTGAAGTCATGAAATTTTTAAGGCAGGAAGATGGCAATTTTCAACTTACATGCCAGCTCCAATAAATTAGTAATAACAGGGATACTATATTACAAACTATTCTGAATCTGTGTCCAGATTTATTGAGAAGGAAGAATATGGCCATCAGTGAACCTGGCTAACAGCAAGACTGGAGAAGTGTACAGCATATATGCCACTTGCTGCTATTGCTAGTCAAAAAGAATATTGCAGTCATAATCATGAGATGGAACTGAAAATATTTGAAAAGATAACAGCCAACGAAATATCAGGTTTGAATAATAATATTCAGGTTTGAATCAAGTAATACAATTTCCTTTCTATTATTTGGTTCCTATCTTAAATGCAAAGTATTAGATAAACTGCCGAAGACTTACTGGAAATATGAAGTGTTTGAATATTTGGGAAGTCATGATGGAAGAAGTTGAAAAAGATTAAGAGAGAGAAACAACTGTTAATTGAACTGTTTTAATAACCTGGCTTATTTGGTTTGTATGTTCCCAGACTTTAGCTCCACATCACACACATATATAGATGTGTGTATACATACCTATAATATATACAAGTATATACATAGACTCAATAAAGAGGACAGAAAGTAGACCACCAGCAGACAAGAAATGCCATCAATTTCTTGAAGAGAATAGCAGTTAGGAGAGTGAGATAGTGAGTTAAATGGCGTCTCCCAAAAGATATGTCCATGTCCCAACTCCCAGAACCTGTAAATATCACCTTATTTTAGAAAAAGGGTGTTTGCATGTAATTAAGGATCTTGTGATGAGACTATCCTTGATTTTCTAGGTAAGTCCTAAATCCAATGACAAAGGTCCTTGTAAGAGGGAGATTACACAGATAGAAGAGAAGATAGCCCTGTGAAGACAGAGATTGTGTGTGGTGTGTGTGTTTTCTTTATAACTATTTTCTAGATTATTGGAAAGGGGAGGAAATAGGTGTGTGTGGTCAGTTTACAATCTTGACTTTGGTTCTTTCCTTATTCGCTTTTCCCTCAGCCTTGGGAGTAACCACTGTTCTCTGCAGTTACTACCTCTATATAGCTTAGACTTCTCTTTCACCCCTTTTATTAAATGTATCTTTCACTTAGCTCACAACTGTGGAATTGTATACAATTTCTGGACACCAGAGACACCATTCCACTCTTCTTTCTAACTAATGAACTTTTGAACTGAGCCCTATACGGTATTGTTATACAAGCAGTTATACAAGCAATTGCTCATAAAATCCAACAGAACAACTAATATTTGAACTGTAAAATTGCTGCTATGAATTTTATAAGGGCAAAAAAGTTAACTAATACATACAAGGAATAGTTATGTTTAATAGCACGTAAAAAATAATCAGATAGTAATCAAAAGTGGTTCAATCAGTCAGCACCAAATTAGCAGGGTTTTTGTTTTTTCCTTCCTTTTTTAAACTAAATCTTGCAATTATCCCTCCCTTCCTTTTCATAAAAAACCTCTTGGTTTCCACATATGAGCTGGACACTTTTCTGGTTACTCCAGAATCTGTGTTCTGCAAATTGCAATTCTGGGACCCCAAAAAGTGCTTTGTTCTTTTTCAGTTTCCTCCTTTTCTCCATTGATGCAATTGTACTTGGTTCACAATCATTTTCTCTACACAAATTATTGTGGTGATTTTTGTTCCCTGACCAGACCCTGGCTAACACAATAGTCAATAAGAGTTTGAATCTTTAAAATCCTGTAAAAATTAACTCTAAAGATTAGGTGAAACTCTCAGATAGCTGAAGTAAAATTTTCAATAGATGCTTAGAAGACCAAATTGAGAAAACCTCCCAGAAAATAGAACTAGCTAAAAGATGGAAGATATTGGAGGTGAGATTGAGGTGTGGGAAGGGTAGAGAGGGAAAGAAAGGTAAGGTTGCCAATATTTTCACCTTAAAAAGTGGAGTGACCAGAGATGATATATAGTTGACAAAATAAAAAGAGTTAAGTATATTATTTACACTTACAAAGATAACCAAGAAAGAAATTAAATATAGTAATTGTAACACTTGTTTAGTGCTTTAAATGTATTGACCCATTTATCCTCATAATAATCCTCTGAGGAATGGACGATTATTATCCCCATTTTATAGATGAGGAAGAGGGTTCAGAGAGACTGAGCCACTTGCCTGAGGCCACACACCTGGTAAATGGCAGAAACGGAGTTTCAGAGTGCGTGCTCTTATCCATACATGACTTTATTGGGAAGAGATGGATAAGGAATGTAGAAGGTGATTCAAATGACTTAATTCGTAGCAATAGATAAAGGAAATTCTTAAAACTGATGAATTAAGCAATGATTCTAAGAGAGAGAGCGGTAAGCACCAGAAGAAACAAAAGCAGAAACTGTTTAAAGAGATTTGCAGTAGTCTTCCTTCACCCATGAGGAATATGTTCCACAACCCCTAGAGGATGCCTGAAACTGCACCTGAAACTGCAGATAATACCAATATATACTGCTTTTTTTCTATATGTGCACACCTGTGAAAAAGTTTAGATTATAAATTAGGCACACGAAGAGATTAACAACAGTAACCAATAATATAATAACATTGAACTATAATGTAATAGAAGTTATGTGAATATAGTCTCTCTCTCAAAATATCTATTGTACTATGCTTTTTGTGTGTGTGTATGTGTGTGTATGTGTGATAATTTGAGATGATAAAATGCACAGAAAATGTGAGGTGAATGACACAGGCATTGTGATGTAGAGTTAGGCTACTATTATTGACCTTCTGCTGATTTGTCATTACGAGGATCATCTGCTTTCAAACCCTGGGTGCCCACAAGTAAATAAAAGCCTGAGTAGCAAAACAGGGGAGAAGAAGGAATTGCTGTACTCTTAGGACCAGCACTTTGGGAAGGAAGGGGTGAACCAGGGATTTTCATTTTACCTCATAAGTATCTTTCTGTCTTATTAACATCTCACTTTAATAATAATTTATTCTAAACATTTTAAAAGATATAAAAGATACAAAATTATCTCAGGTATGGAGAGAAACAAAATTGGACCATGAAGCTAAATTATACAAATTATGTATTTTGTAATTTGACATACTAATTATACAAAGAGGATCATAAATGTGAAAACAGGGAAAGCCCTTCTCACTTGTGGTGGAGATGTCTAGCCCGAGTCCCTCAGAGAAGGAGGCTTGATAATGACTCACAGCAGGGCTTGGGAAGCCTCTATTTTCACACTTTGTAAGAGAAATAAAGCTAGTTCTTAATCTCATAAACATATCATTTGAATGAGAAGATGAAGATTTAAGCATTAATAAGCACAAAAGGGTTACAACGCAGAAATGGGAATGAATGTTTGATATGTAGCTTTTGTCCAACCACAGGACCTCACATCTTAGGTGGAAGATAAGCTTCCTAGAGAGTGGTCTTCAGAGAGTGGATTCTTGGAAGTGTTGCTAGACAGCCTAGTAGCACGAGCACCATTCTGTACTGTATTTATTCATCTGGAAACTACATTTTTCAGACCTTATGTCAAATATACCTCAAGCTATTATAGATTCAAAGCAATATATTAAACACAATTAAATTAAATGGTTTGGATAACAAATGGGTGCATGATAAGATGCAATAAGGCCATACCTTTAAACTGGGATCTTTCAGGCCCCAGTAATGACAAATGTTGATTTGCTGCCATCTAGTGTTCATTGCTTTAGAGACTTAAATTGAGGGCATGCTGAATTTTTTTGTTTCTTTCCTTGTCTCTGAAGCAGTTCCCATTTTTTCATAGGGCCTTCTGAGATCTAAATTAAAACACTTTTCCTAAAAAGAAAACAACAAATCCATAAAAAACAACAAATCCATAAATAGCTTTATACTTTGTGGGAAGTTCCATGAATTCTGATCTAACACATATTTACAGGTTCATCAAGTTTTCATAGCAAGTTACCTCATAGAAAGTTTATAAGGAAGGATCAATTATTTCAGTAAGTTATCTGTTAAATTTGAATGGCAGTCACTATTGCAATTAATATTAACTCATAAATACAATGCAATATGTGTTAAAAGTAGAGTGAGAAGGAATTCTTTTTTACCCAATATGTCAAAGAGATACACTGCTGTGAAAAAAAATTCTGAAAATCAGCTAGAAATGTGAACTGAATTGCATAGTGAAGGAAGTTCCCAAGGAGCCAAAGAGAAAATTGAAACAGGAGTGGTAAGCAAGGACTACTTAGTGGTGTTCCTACATTAGAGGTATCTGCTGATTCCCTAAATGTAGTTCTAGATTGGAATGACTTCCCAAACATAAGATATGAGATCATGTTCAGTGTGGAAATTAAACTCTTTGCATAAAACTGGGACCCTCAAGAGATTGCACCAGCAATGGGAGACAAGGAGTCTTGAATGTGTGAGCTATAGTTTGAAAAGTAGAGTAGAAAAAAAAATTTCCCCTTCAAATTATAAACATAGCCTCTTTTATGTGAGATTTGGGTTCAAATCAGTATTAATCTGATAGATTGTATATGAAGTATAAGGAAATGAGAAAAGTCAAAGACTACTCCAAGGTGTTTGATGTTTGGCTTGAGTAACAGGAAAAAAAAATGGATTTGCCATTATACAAAATGGAGAAACTTCAAGGGAGAGGTTATCTTCAAATGGGGATTAGGAGTTTGGTAAGTCTGAGATGTGTATTTGACAACTAAGTGGAGGTATCTAAGTATGCAATTGCATGTATGAGTCTGAAGTTCAGAAGTGAAGAATGGGCTGTGGAGATACCTCTAGGAGTAGTCTGTATGCATGGGGCCATAGAGACTGGAAAACATCGCCAACTGAGTACATATGGATAGAGAAGAGGTCCAAGAGGTTAGCTCTGGGATATTCAATATCAAGAGATCAGGGAGATAAACAAAAATTAGCGAAAGAGACCCAGAAGGAGGAAAAGTAGCAAAACACACAATCACCAGTTAGCAAATATAATGAGAGAAATTAATGAATTCAAAACAACACCAAAATTATATAAAATACTGAGGAATAAACTTAGTGATAATATGAGAATTACATAAAAGCTCTCTTAATTAAAAGAACATCGTATTTGTCCTTTTTATTATAAATTTTATTATAAATTGATAAACTGGAACAAAAATGATAAAGCATGAAGCCACTAAAATGAATGAGATGGAAGGATATTACTGACATAAAAACCCTTCTAGGATGGTGATACATGATAAAGCCCAAAACAAGGCAACAGCAAAAAATCTATAGTATGAAATTGTGTTTTTAGTTGAGTATATATATATATATATATATATACAGACACACACATATATATATACTAAATATATATATATATGAAGGAAAGTCTGTAGTAATGTATAAAACACTATTATCAGTGATTAACATATGGCAAAGTTTCAGTTTCTACAGTATAAATGATGATTGATTGAATTTTTACTATAAGCACATATGAATATTATTAACAAGCTTAACTTTTTTAAAGATTTATTTATTTAGAAAGAGAGAGCGCATATGCACATATGAGTGTGGGGAAGGGCAGAGGGAGAGAATTCTCAAGCCAACTCCCCGCTGAGCAGGGCTCTATCCCATGACCCATGAGATCATGAGATCATGACTTGAGCTAAAACCGAGTCAGATGCTTAACCCACTGAGCCACGTAGGTGCCCCAACAAGTTTAACATTCTTAATGAAGTTTATATGGCATATATAATGGCAAATGAAATTATAACATAGTGTTAATTCAACAAAGCAGAAATAAATATCCTATTTACAATATGACCAAAATCCAAACACGCATGGAAAACAGACTGAAAACAAAAATTGCTTTAAAAAGCTAATTGAGACTCTCTTTATGAAGTAGTATTGAATATTTTTCCCTTTTTCCTGTGGTTCTATGTTTTTCAAATTATCTATGAGTTTTCCTACTTTTGTTTTGCCTGCTTAAAACAAAAATTTCCAAACACACAGAGAAAAAGTATAATAAAATACCAGATAGCTATTAGCCAGCTTCAATGACCATCAAAATTTAGTTATATCTGTGTTATCTTTCTCCCAGCTGTTTTTTTTTTTTTTTTTAATTTTCTGGACTATTTTAAAGGAAATTTCAGACATTATATCATGGTATTCTATGGACTTAAGAAAGGCTTATTCTTACATAATCACAATGCTATTATTTCCTTTACACAGATATAAATTAAAAATTCCTTTAATATCATCTAATACTTAGCCCATACTGAAAAATCTCATTGCCTGAAATGTCTTTATGAAGTTTGTTCTAAGTGAGAATCCAAACAGTTCCAATCTTTGCATTCTGCTGTACTTCTAGCACAATATCAGCAGTGTTACAGGCTAAATTTTGACACTCCCCCTAAAAATACACGTTTATTTATTTATTTTTATTTTTTTAATTTTTTTTAAAAACACATGTTTAAATCCTAACCCCTAGAACTTCAGAATGTGACTATATTTGGACAAAAGATTTTTAAAGAGGTAATTACATTGAAATTAGGTCGTTGGGGTGAGCCCTAATCCAATATAACTGTTGTCTCTCTAAGAAGAGAAGATTAGGACCCAGGTAAAGAGAGTAGACTATGTGAAGACACAAGGACTATCTATAAGCCAAGAAGAGAGGCCTCAGAAGAAACTAACCTTGCCAACATCTTGATCTTGAACTTCTAATCTCCAGAATTGTGAGAAAATAAACTTTCGTTGTTTAAGCCAATCATTCTCTAGTACTTTGTATGGCAGACCGAGCAATGTAATACAAGCAATTGAGCCAACATCTGTTTTGGTTGATTAATGTACATTTTGTATGGGGGGATAAATATTTTGTCTATCAGCCATACTATGTTTTATTCAATAAATTCACTATTTTTTTTAAATTTATCACACGTTGTGAATACCCTAAATTGATTTCATGAATGGTTGGCCAATTTTATGATTACTTCCACCGCTACTTTTAATTGCTTGTATCTCTAAATATCATTAAGGTGAGCTCCCTCTTGTACACTGAACCAGTGAGAGAGAAAGCAGCATATCTGCTTTCTCCAGTTTGAATGGGGATCACTTATATGTTTGCTGTATATCTGATTGCCTTTTTGATATATCCTACTGAAACTATCTTTCCTCTATACCTGCTCTTCCTACCTATCCAGTTAATTAGCCATTTTCCATCCAGTTACCTAAGCCAGAAACCCCAGTACCTTTAAAACATTTTTTATTCTTTTAAAATACTTTCAAACTTACAGAAAAAATTGTAATAGTTCAAAGAATTTCTATCTTTGCCCAAATTCTCCAACTGTTGACATATTACATTTGCTTTATCACTGTCTCTATACATACTCATATTTTACGTATGTTTATATATTTTTTTTTTCCTGAACCATTTGAGTAAGTTGCAGACGTGAAGTTTCATGATCTTTAAATACTTCAGTGTGTATTTTCTGGAAACAAAGGTATTTCCTACATGACCAGACTAATAGTTATCAAAGTCAGGAAATTAACTTTGTTGAAATACCATCTAGTCCACAAACCCAATTCAAATTTTGTCAGTTTTCCCAGTAATATCTTTTACAAAAAAAAAAAAAGGATCCAATGCAGTTATATGTTCCATTTAGTTGCCATGTCTCTTTAGTTTCCTACAATCTGAAAAAGTTCTTTTGTTGTTCTGTTGTCTTTCATGACCTTAACAAACTTTTTAAAGAGTAAAGATCTATGATTTTGTAAAATGTCCCTCAATCTGAGGTTGTCTGATTCTTCCTCAGAAGAATTGCTTAATGCATTTTTGGCAGGAAAATCACAAAAGAGTGTTCTAAGTGTCTCTTACCAGGTGGCATACAATGCTGATTTGTCCTATTACTGGGGATGCTAACTTTTCTCACCAGTGCCAGATTTCTGCACTATCAGGTTTCTATTTTTCCCTTTGTAATTAGGATACGGCCAGGAGATACTTTGAGACTATAATGTTCCTTTTAAGATTCTTACCCTCTAGTTTTAGCATATGTTGATGATGCTTGGCTGAATCCATTTTTACTACAATAGTTGCCAAATGGTGATATTCCTACCTCTATCATTCCTTCTACATTTATTAGTTGCCAATGTAACATAAGGAAGAGTGAGTGTTTATACCCACTTAAAAATACCCATGTATTTATTTCAGTATAGACTCAAGTATTCCTATTTTATTTAGCAGATCATAATCTATTAACATTATGATAATGGTGTTCAAATCGACCCAGATGGGGCCAATGGAGGCTCCTTCAAGCTGGCTTCTCTTTCCCTTTCATATCTTCCACCAGTCTGTAAAAACTTCTTTAATTTCTGGTACAACAAGATTTTTCAGGCTCATGTTGTACGTCCCCTGCTCCTCTTCAGAATCAATCATATCCCCAAGAGGGTCTAGTTTCTTTTAGTAGAGAATGGTGTTTAGAAACCAAGATCTAGGAACTACATGCTCATTGCTCCTTACATCTCTTTAACAGAGGGCTCTAGGGGGGAAAAAAGTAGATGGATTCCAAGTATGGACAATGTTTGGGTCTGATATGGAAGTGTAAGAGTTCACAAGAAGAGATTTTTCATGGGGCACCTGCATGGCTCAGTGGTTGAGTGTCTGACTTTGGCTCAGGTCCTGATACCGGGGTCCTGGGATTGAGTCCTGCATCGGGATCCCCGCTGGGAGCCTGCTTCTACCTCTGCCTATGTTTCTGCTTCTATCATGAATAAACAAACAAAATCTTTTTAAAAAAATGATTTTTTCAAAGAAAGGAAACAATATGTACAAGAATAGGGACATGAGAGGGTATGGATTCTTTTGCATGTTTCACATAATTCAATACTGCTGAAGAATGGCACTGAGAGGAGGCAATGAAAGAAGAAACTAGTCAGGTAGATGGAGTGTCTTATATCCTAGGCAAAGTAACTACATTTTCTCTTACAGATAATCCTTTGAAGAATTTTCAGGACAGTGGCATTATCAGATCCACACTTTCAGCGAGATCATTCTGGTAGCAGTATGGAGGATGGCATTTGGGAATCAAAACTGGAATCAGGGGACTGGTAAAGAGGCCATCTCACAATAATAGAAGTGATGAAGGCTGGCATGAGGCAGCTGGAGTCAAGATGGCTAGGCTACATACTGGGGGTGTTAAAAGAGTAGAATGGATATAATTTGGTGCAAGAGGCATTTAGAATGCTCTGCAGGTATTCAGAACAGTGGGAGGATGGTGGTGGCTTAACCGAAACAGCCATCCAGAAAGAACAGTAGGTTTTAGGTGGGAAGTTGAACAGTTCGGTTTAAGATGCATTGGATTGGTAATATTCGTCACCGAATTTTCACAGGATTTGGAGAAACAAAGTGGAACATGTTTTGTAGTGCGGTGATGCTAATAGAAACAGAAAAGCTGGCCTCTAAAGAAATATGCACAACACTCTCACTTCACAAACTAAGCAACAGGTTATAGTGTTGTGCAGAACTGCAACCGCGGGACACTCCAGAGCCGGGGAAGGACCTGTCTAGTATTTTTCCATCCTCGGTGACTCAGAGCTAAAAATGGCGCCTGTGGCAGAAAATAGAAAGTGGGAGGGGGCACTGGGTGTAGAAAAGATGCGCGTTTTCTTTCCGTTCCGCTCTAAACACATAGCGCGGTAACTCAGCGCCACACGCATTACCGACCTTCCTTCCCCCCGCAAGGCTGGCCTGTCTGTAGTAAGACTATGCTCCGCGCCTAAAGGGATGCTGCGTCTGGTGGCGGTGACGCGTCTGCCGCTTTGCCAGGTTCGTGCTGCTCGGCCCGGGCGGGCGCCCCTCTCGTTCCGTGCCGGCGCCGGCTACAGTTCTGAGAGACCGAACGCTTTTTCGGAGGTGACGACCAGGGGGACTCGGACCCTACGCATTCGCAGGGCTCCTTGGCGCTCAGGGACGAGAGTCCAGCCTCGAAGGGCCACGGCCTCGCGCTGTCTACCGCGGGCACGAGGAGGCTGGCGCGCGGCCGCAGCCGGAAGGCCCGAGGGCGGGCGGGCGCGCGCACCACCTCCGCAGGCGCCGGGCGCAGCAGCTCGGGGCGTCGGCGCAGGCGGCGGGGGCGGGGGCGGGGGCGGGGCCGCGGCCGGCCGGGAGGGCGGGCCGCTTCGGTTGCCACGGGGACGGCGGCGTAGGCAGGTGCTGACGTCAGCGGGCGCTGCCCGCACTGCGGCACCAGGTCGGCTCTCAAAGCCCTAGTGGCTGGCGGGCGGGAGGCTGCGCGAGTGCCTGGCGGGGAGCCGCTTCGCACAGTCGCAGCGTTGGCTCCGGCAGGACGGGCTGTCGGCCGCTCTGGGCTCTGGTGTCCGTGAGTACGCCGCAGGCCCGCAGGTAGCGGACCCGGGCCTGGCGCCTGGCCTGCCCCGGCCCTCTGGAGGGCGGTGGCGCGGGCGGGGGGGGGGGGGGAGCGCTGCTCGGCGCGCCGGGGGGCGGGGCGGGGCCGCCGAGGGCCGCGGAGCCCTGCCGTGTAGTGTCTAAAGAGCACCGCCGAGTACGTTCCCGCGCCTTTCCCGGGGCTCCTGCCGCCTCAGTGCTCAGCGCGGCGTCCTGATCCGCCGTGGAGGGAATGCAGGCTTTGCTCCGCCCACTCCGGATTCTGGCTTAAAAGCGTTTAAGTCAGACACGCACTAACTACGTTTATTTCCTTTTAGGGTGTCAACCTGGTGCTGAATTTCGAATCTGTGAAATGCCTTCTTAATTACATCCGAGAAAAGGTGATCAGTGTGCTACATTTATCGGGGTCGTGTACAGATAGAAAAAATTACCCTGTAATTTTTAACCGCTACCAGCCGTTGTGCTGTATTTCAGCATTACTGTGAAATCATAGACTCACTGGAGTATATGCCTTTTACTTTTTTGAGAAAAGGATGCTAACATTTTTTTCACCTGTTGCATTAACTGTTGCTTGGACTTCCTGGGAAAAGATTGCTCGTTTTGAGAACGCTGGGAGATTTCTAAGAAATATTTGAAAAATCCCAACACCCACAGTTTTTTAAAACCATATTAGAATCTTGTTTACTTATGGAGACTATTTGATTAGTTGAATTATGCATACAGGGTTTTTGTTAGTTTCTTTTTTTTTTTTTCCTATGCTATAACATTTGGTTAAAGGGTGAATTATCCAGGCCTCTATAGCTTCTCCCCTTGATCTTTAGACATTTATTGGTCGATAATCAGATGTTTAGAGAAAATGAAAAATGAGATGAAACGTAGTGCAGTTGATTTTCCTTACTAGTATTTCTTAGCAGCTCCTATAAAAGGGTTTGTGAGGGAGTAGCTTTAAAATGGCATTATGTGAGGGCAGCCTGGGTGGCTCAGCAGTTTAGCGCCGCCTTCAGCCCAGGATGTGATCTGGAGTCCTGGGATCGAGTCCCACCTTGGCCTCCCTGTGTGGCGCCTGCTTCTCTCTTTGCCTGTGTCTCTGCCCCCCCCCCTCTCTCTCTCTCTCTCTGTCTCTCATGAATAAATAAATAAAAATCTTAAAAAAAAAAAAAGGCACATATGAGGCTCAGGGTTGTCATTTTAAGTTTGAACTTAATTTTTGTCAGGAATGTTACAAATCAAATATTAGTCATTAATTTTATAATGTATTTGCCTTGGGACACATTAATGGAAATGATTACTTCTGTAATGTATTTGCTATATTAAGTAATGTTAGTGTTTATTCAGCTGCGTTGAACTAAGTATAGTAAATGTATTTAATTTACTTGATGTATTTTACTTGTTGTATTATAATAGACATAAAGTAATTTTATTGAGCATCTACAGTGTGCCAGCCACTGTGCTGATCACTTTGCTTTTCAGTATTTCCTTTTCTCCCTACAATAAATAAATAAATAAAGTAGGTACCTTTTTAATTCTGGGTAATAGGACATTTTACTAGGGTGAAAATAAAGGACTAAGGTCAAGAGAGAGTGCTATGAAGCTCAAGGCACTGTGGGAATGTAGAGAAGTATTTAACCACCCCTTGAGATTATAGAGTGCTCACAGAGAAGATACTATTTACATTTAGCGTTAAAGGATAGTTAGGAGTTTCTTAGAGATAGAAGAAGGGCATTTCTCAGGAGAGACGTGTGTGTGTGTGTGTGTGTAATAGTACAAAGGGAAGAAGGAGTTCGGCACAATTGAAGGCCTGCAAGTAGTTTCACAGGCTAAAGTTCAGAGTGTGTATGGAAATGTGGCTGGAAAAGGGAAGGTTTTAAAAAAAAAATGGTGGAGCACCAGGGTGTGTCAGTGGTTGAGTGTCTGCCTTTGGCTCAGGTGGTGATTCCAGGGTTCTGGGATCGAGACCCTCATTGGGCTCCCCACAGGAGCCTATTTCTCCTTCTGCCTGTGTCTCTGCCTCTATGTCTCTCATGAATAAATAAATAAAATCTTTTTATTTAAAAAAAAAAAAAAGAAAGGAGTCATTTCATAAGTAGCCTTTGAACTCCAGCGGTAAGGACTTCCTTTTTTTTTTTCCAGTGGGTGATTGAAATCTAGTGAGGATACTTAAAGAGATGATACCATTACAGTTACATTGTAGGAAATTTCTTCTGATTACAGTATAGAGGATGATTTATTTTTTAAAAGAATTGGGTGATGGGAGCGTGGAAACAGTCTTAAAAGTATAATCTTTATGTAGTCTTTTTATCCCTCAAAGATGCTGTGTCATGTCATTGCCTTTGAGGGTGGGGGAAGACAGTTGGAAGCAGAATTGTAGAAAGAATTATCCACATGTTTCTTCTATAGGTCTCACCTTCCATTCATTCCTCCACCTGGGGCTGCCAGATTTTTGCCCCTTCACAAGCAGCTTTGCAAACATGTGACTTCCAGACAGCAGATCCAGTGAACACTCTTCACAACTTGCAGCACTCTTGGTACCACACAGTGATAGAAAACTTCTTTCTTAAAACTCTTTTACCTTTGGGGAGTGCCTGGGTGGCTCAGTCTATTAAGGGTCCAAGAGTCTTGATTTCGGCTCAGGTCATGATCTCAGAGTGGTGAGATCGAGCCCTGTATGAGGCTCCACGTTCAGTGCAGAGTCTCTCTCCCTCTGCATCCCCCCCCACCACCCAAAAGCACAACTCTTTTTCCTCAGTTACTTCTCTGTCACATCTTTCACATATCTCTTTGATGTCTTTTTACTTTATTTTTGGTTTCCCGGAATTCTGTCTTTGGCACTTTTTTTTTCCACTGAAACCAATACAAATATAAAGCCTAGATCTCAAATCTTCAGCCTCATCCTCCTTGCTGCATTACTGTTTTCTATTGCCTATTGAACATAACCTGATTATACACAGAAACTTGTACTTATATATACAATGATAAGAGCCGTCATTTTCAAAGGGCTTGCCATGTTCTAATCATTGTAAGTTTTATTTGCATATTCTCATTTAATCTTTACAAAAACTTAATGATCGATTTACTATTGTTATTCTCTTCTGAAAGATTAGGAAATTGAGGTCCAGAGATTAATTTACTGTCAGGTAAAACTGGGATTTGAATCTAGGGATCTGACAATGGAACCAGTGCTTATAGCTGGGGTTAGTGCCCCTCAGATCCCCAGCTCAACATATCCCACTAAGCTCACTGAGTATCCCCATCAGCAGTATCTAGTACAATCATAATAGATGTTTCCTGGTGCTTTTTTTTAAAAAGGCATTATTCTAAATCATTTAACCCTTATAACAACCTTTAGAATATACACTGGTAGACTAATTTTACAAATGAGGAAACAAATGCCTAAGGTCACACAATTAACTATTTGATACTAACTCTAAGACTTGGGTTTTAAACTTCTTCACTATACTTGTCCTGTATGCCAATTAATGGTATTACTGGCCTAATTATTCTACTTCCAGAAAATGAGAATTATCCTTGACTCTTTGTTTTGCCCCACAGTATGTATTTAATCTTTCTGAAATGTCTAAAATACCATCAATTTTTTTGTTTAAAGGAAAATGGGTTGAGTATAAGTAAGCCTTTTCTTAATGACTCATAGTCCCATAGTTGAGCTATTTTCCTATAAGTTGAATGACCATGAAATATATAAATATTAAGACGTTACTTTGGTTTTTCTCTACTTATGCGCTGTCAGGTTTCAATTACTGATGCGCTTGCCTTTACATCTTCTCTCTTTGCTAATTTGGGGTAGATTGGAAAGTAGATGACCAAACTTATTATATCTATATCTACTAGGAAGAGTATATTCGGGTTCCCATCCATAAAGTATAGGAGTCTTAACTGTGAGAATTTAGTGATAATCTATTTTGTCTGTGTACCAAATAATTGTTTTATATAAGTTAACCCACATAATTAGGTATATGTGTATAATTATTCTTTCCTTTTTAGCATTTCTTCTCGAGACTTTTCTGTCCAGAGTACCCATAATATTGGAGGAAGATGAATGTTGATCCCCAAGGAGCCAAAGCCTTAACTGATAATTGCTGAGCCAACTCAAATTATGTTTTTCTTATTTTTTTTTTTTTACAATCTTCAGTTTTACTCTTAAAAATGTGTGAATATTGTGTTCTAATGTGGAAGTTAATATGTTTGTTTTGGATACGCACCCTCATCACTAAGTAAGATTAGAAATTAAAGAGTATATATCCTGAATTTATCCCTGGGTTTGGTATATAATAATACACACCCAGATATTTATTTGAGGAAGATGGTACAAATGCTTGTACTTTTAACCTTTTCTGTTGTTGCAAAACTTTTAATGGCAGGTACAAAAATGTTTAAATTTATTATCTGTGAGTATGCTACCTACAAGCATATTTTATTAATATAATAGCATATGTTCTTGGAAAAGTCAATTTTGGGGTGGAGTTTGTTTTCTTAAAAGTACATTGTAATGTATAATCTTTACTTAAAACACTTGTAAAACGGCATTAACATACCAAGTACATATTTATTGCCTTTCAAGGTTTTTAAAAAGTTTTTGTTTCAAATATGTAAATATCTTATTCAAATACGATCCAGGTTTCTTTACCTTTTTTCAGTTCTAAACTGATTCAAATACATTTAATTCATTTGCATAAGACTGGGTTAAGAGAACTTTATTGGTATAAACTTATGTAGTAGATGAATCATCACATAATCTTGTGTGAAGAATGTTATATAATTTTTATTTGTAAATTCCATGCTACAAATAAATTCTCTTTGTATTAGTAGGATCCTGATTGAGGCAGTGCTTTACATTACAATTCAATGCTCTCCATAAAGCTGAGATATGCCCACTGGTAAGACTTTTATGAAATTTATATATGCAATACATTTTATTTGTTTATTTATTTATTTTAAACTTTGAATTATTTCAAAGTTCTTTGACCTCTTCATGAATATATTAACCAAATATTACATTCAGATATTGTCAGTTTTCTATTTATTTTTTTATCAATTTTCTATTAAATGTTAGATATTAGTATTAAGGTTAGTAGGTATTTAATGGATAGCAGTTTAGGACTCCACTGGATAAGGGAAATAATCATTACAACATATGGCTAGTTTGTATTCTTTATCATCAAAATGGATGTTTTACTCTAGAGCAGGTATCGGCAAACTTTCCTAAAAGGAAATCTAGTAAATATTTTAGTTTTATTCTCTGCCGTAACTGCTCATCTCTGCCATTGAAGCATGGAAACATCGATAAGAATTCTTAAGGGTGGATATGGCTGTATTTCAGTAAACTTTCATTATAAAAGAAGGTGACTGCCCTGCAGGCCGTATTTGCCAACACCAGCTCTGGGGCAATCACCCATTCATTCACCATTTATTGAGTAGGTACTCTGTGCTAGATCTCATGATAGTAGTAGGGATGATAGCTAGTACAGTGGGAGAGACAGAGACAATATATTTGTATAGATACACAAATAATTCTACAGTTTCAAGTTGGATTAGGTGCTGTAAAGAAAAAACTGCTGTCTGAGGCATGGGGAGATTTAGATGAGGTTGTGAGGAAATGTTCCACTTTAGAGGCAATATTTGAACAGGCAGCTTAACACCAGGTAGCTGAGAAGTTTAAAGGAAGTTTGCATCAAGTAGAAGCAGTTTCACATGGGAGGGTGCTTATTCTGGTGAAGGAGTGAGAAGGGCAGTATGGCCCGAATATAGGGATCTAAGGGGCTGTTTCTCTTGATTTCAAGCTGTGGAGGTAGGCAGGCCAGGAAGTGAGAACCCTGTAAGGCATATGAAGGACTCATTTAGTTCTAAGTGAAATGAGAAACTCACAAGGTCTTGAGCAAGGAAATAACATGATCTGACTTAAGTTTTAAAAGAAAAAATAACTTTTCAGCTTTTCTTATTTTTTAAATACTGATTATTGACTAGGTAATGTTAGCTATTCTTCACACAAATGATCTTTAACATAGGATTATTCTGATTTTACAGATAACGAAGATGAAGTTTAGAGTTAAGTAAATTGGGTAAGGCCACATAACAGTAGTAGATGCCTCCATACATCACAAGTAGAAAGTTAGTAATAGAAACTTTTAGAGAGAATGGCCCAGTAAGAGGGATACAGGTGAGTGTGGTGTCACCAAAACCAAAAGAAACATTTTTTAAGAAGGAAAGCCGAGGGGATTCCTGGGTGGCTCAGCGGTTGAGTGTCTGCCTTTGGCTCAGGGCAAGATCCTGGCTGGGATCCTGGATGGAGTCCCACACTGGGCTCCTTGCAGGGAGCCTGCTTCTCCCTTTGCCCGCCGCCCCCCCCCCCCCCCAGTGTCTCTCATGAATAAATAAATAAAATCTTTAAAAAAAAAATTTAAAAAGATGGAAGGATTGGTCAGTTCTAAGGTAGCTAAAGAACTCATGCAGGTATGTATAAGACTGTGTTCTTTAACATGATAATTATGCAGGTATATACTATAATAGAGTTGTTTAGCAAATGATAAGTCTTTATCTTTGCAGTGGAGAGTGAAGCCAAAGTAAAAACCAGAGTTCGCTTTGAGGAATTGCTTAAGACCCACCATGATCTCATTCAGGAAAGAAAAAAACTGAAGAAAAAAATCGGCAAATCTGGAGAAAAAATTGCAGTGAGTAGTTGATCATTTGATAATGATGACTTACATATCTGCATGAAATTATGACTTTTATATTAAACCTCTGAGGAACTTTGGAAATTGATAAATCTATCTCATGGTCGATAACACATGGTAAAATAAAGCTTATGTTAGAATCCACATGACTCTTAGGGCACTGAGTTCAGTTTTCAGTGGTGATCCTACAGGAATAACATATACAAACTGATGAGAGTGGTGAGAGAATGGGCAAACTCAACTAGCCAACATGTTACTCATTTTTAAAGAAATTAAGATTTTCAACCCAGAATTGTGATGAATTTAGGGAATAATATCTTAAGATATTCAGTGGCTTATCTTTATTTAGACTTACTCATCTGAGTCTACTCAGCAGAACCAGGAGAAATCAGTGAAATCTTAAGGCAATAATTATCCTTTTATACTTGAGACACACTTTCAAATGATAGACTTTTTGGCAGCACACTTGAAGATTTAAAAATGCAGAACTCAGAGCAGTACTAAACAAATCAGCAATTGACTACATCCTGATTCCAGAGTATTATAGAAAGTATGTAATGGTATCCACAATGTACTTTTCACACCTGTTTCACTGTATTACTTGAAACTTGTACTCCTTTGACCATAATCTGTTATACACACACACACACAACAGGCACAAATAATTTCATGCATGCTCTGGTAATTAGTGCATGGTATTTCTTTGGCAAGAGTTTTATGACTTATTTATAACTTATATTTTACTTGTAACAAATTTTACACTGTTCTGAATTTTGCCATGTGACCTCTTCTAATATTCTTCCTGGCAGCCATCAACATGATAGTACATATTCTAAGCGAGGCAAAAATAAGTACTAACATTGGCCAGAATCCAGCTGCACACACGTGAGAAGGTCACAGTACAGCTGTTTACTATGGCATACCAATTTAGAACTACAGACGGAATGGGGCAGATTAGGTTTCCCATAGTAGATGCTGCCCTTTTATAGAATGTGCTTCTTTTGGTGGTATCAGTGTGAGTATGGTGGCAGATGGTGGATGAAACATTGCATATTAGTTTCTGCCCTCCCTTTTGGTAAGGTGGTATACATTAGACAAAATCAGAAAGAACCCTGGAAACAGTTGAGGATATTTTTATGGACTCAAAGTAGAACCTCATATTTTCTCTTACTGTTAGCACTGGGCTTTGTGAGTTTAGGCCAGGAATGCTCAATTAAATGGATAACCAAAAACTGGGCAGGAGAGCCAGCCATTTACCTATTGTCCATTTTAGATGTTCAGAGTACACAAGTGTGAGGTGACTCGACATAATCTACCCAGACTTTTTAGGTACATAGCAGGCCATGCAAACTTTTTTTTTTTTTTTTTTAATTCAGGGATAAGTATCCTAGGAAAAATTATTGAGGAAGAGATTTTTCAGCTGAAAAGAAGGGAATGTTCCTGGAGGACTTGGAGAAACACAAAATATTTTTTAAATGATTTACTTTAAAAATTTGAGGAGGAATACCTGTTTTTATTTACTAGATAACAGTGCTTTCTATCTTTCAAGAATTTCTAAACATTGTATATACACTAATTTTTAATACAAACAACAAAATGATGAGGTTTTATCTCCATTTATAGTTGAGGAAACTGGATCACAAAGAGGTTGAATAACTTGCCTAAATTTGCATAGTTAGTGGCAGAACTAGAATTCAAACTCTTAACAGTTTGACTACAGAACTCACTCTCTTAACCACAACCCAGTAGGACCTCTTTGAATAACGTATGGAGAGATGGGACCTTTTCAGAACAAAAACACGTACAGACAGGCTGAGACTGGAAGAGAACCAGGCTGAAATAAGAAAAGGAAGCAAGGAAAAGGCTGTAATAACAGAACTCATAATAATGGCAGATCCACCTTATTGTTTTTCAGCAATCTGTTAGGCACTCTGATAAGAGTTTCCCAAGTGCTATTTCTGATTCTCATGTTAATCATGAAATGTAGGTTTTGGGGCTCTTATTTTGCATGAGAGGTTTTATAACCATCAGAACAGAAAAACCACTTAACAAAGATGTAGGTTTGCCAGAGCCATATAACCAGAAATAGAGTGGGATTTAAAACCACAGTCTCTCCATATTCTGCCTTTAGTTGCTTTTTAAAAACTATATCTTAGGCCTAAAATAGTAGAATTGGTTCCATGGAAAAATCTAATTAGTGGTAAGGAAGATAAATTTGAGGCATTCTTCATGAGAAAAAATGGCTAAAAATTAAAATGAAATAAGTAATGAGGACATATAGAAAGAAATACTTGACCTACATTTCCATATGGTGTTAATGGAGCAGAAACAGTAGAAGGAGCATGATTAGGATGTAGGAAGAGATGAGTCTATCTTGCATTTTAGGTAAAATTTATGAGATGAAAACTATATTTAGAATTTTTTAATTTCAAGAGAAAAATTAATTTTGCAAGTATCTCAACAGAAAAAGAAACACCTGGTACATTTCTGGCTTCTCTTAGGAAACCCTAAATCTAGATAAAGCAATATCTACATAATATTGAGGGAAAAAATTGTGTCACAAGAAATCTGGCCACCTAAGTGTCATTTGTTTGTGAGGTCAGTAGTGAACATGGAAATTAACAGAGAATTACTACAGGAGTTAAGAATACGATTGAAGGTGTATTATTTGAATATGTAGTATCATTTCCAGAAAGAGGAATCAAAATTAAGAATTTAAGAATAGAGAAATTATGATCTGAAAATACATTTGCAGAGTCTTTTGAGACCAGTTAAACATATAGAACTTTCTTTATTATTTTTGCCAAAAATAATTACTGAAGATTTATATTAGATAATGTACATATGATAATGTGAAATAACAGAAACATTGTTCTCAAACGTTGAGCAAAGGTTTCCTAGCTTGCAGAGAAAGTCCTATAACTAGTACTTTTACCTAAAGTGTAGTCAGAAGTTACTTCATCTTGGAGTTTAAAATAAGTGAAACAAATAATATGTAAAATAGATTATTATATTATTATTATGTTATTATACTATTATAATAATAGATATCATAATATAATAGATATTATATTATCAAAGTCATCAGAGGTCAAGAAAAAATAACAGATTTTTTTTAAAGAAACAAAAATAACGAAAGAAGAAATTTAAGAATAAACTCTTAGTGTTCCCTGGGTGGTTCACTCAGTTGAGTGTCCCAACTTTTGGCTTTGGCTCAGGTCATGATCTCAGGATCATGAGATGAGCCCCAGGTCAAACTCTGAGTCAGGCTCTCTGTTGGGTATGGAGCCTGGTTAAGATTCTCTCTCCCCTTCTGCCTGCCATCACCCCCCAACCCCCACACGCACACACATTCTCTCTCTCTCTTAAAAAAAAAAAAAAGTAATTAAAAAAAATATTTTGGGGCACCTGAGTGCCTCAGTCAGTTAAGTGTCTGCTTTCAGCTCAGGTCATGATTCTGGGGTCCCAGGATTGAGCTCTGAGCTCTGCATGGGGCTCCCTACTCAGCAAGGAGTCTGCTTCTCCCTCTACCCTTCACCCTGTTTGTGCTCTCTCTTTCTTACTCTCTCAAATAAATCTTTTAAAAGAAAAAGAATATCTTAAAAATTGGCTATCATTCAACATCAGTAAATCAGTACAAATAAGTTGAATAAAAACCATATGATCGTATAAAAATAAGGAGAAAAGCCATAATATTTTATTTGGAAAAGGATATTAATGATTTTTGAAAAAAATAATTTGGTGTTCACATAAGTGGTAATTATGTACTCTCTGAGATATTATTGTAGATGATTTTGGGAGTTCCCAGAGTCCCCTTTGAGAAGAGAGGATAGTCCCTGGATGAACCTATAGACACTTCACCAACAAGTACTTCCTTTAAAATCAGGATCCATAAGGAAAGATCTCTTTTCACCCATAATTAATATTCTTGAAGTTTTAGTAAATATAATTAGACAAGAAATGTAAATAATGTTAGTGATTTTCTTCACCTGATATTTGTCCCTACTGCATGCCAGGGACTATGCCAAGTGCTCTGCATGTAAGAATCCTGTCATGGGGAGTACAGCTTGGAGAACTGGGGCACAGAGAGGTCAAGGAACTTACCAAGGATCTTATAACTAATAATAGTGAATCCAGATCCTTATAACTCCAGAGCTTTATTCATGACAGTTGATTGGTGCTGCTTCCCCGATATGCCAGTGGTAGCGTGAACAAATGTGTGACTCTTAGCTAGGGGGGTAAGTGCTTATTATTGATAGTCCAAATAGTAATGTTCTGAGAAAACCTGTGTGAATCAATTGAACGTGAACAAGGTTAAGTATACAAAAATCATCTGTTAACAGCCTAGAAACCATGAATCAGAAAAAAATACTGCGGGACAGAAAATAAAGATTTCATATATAGAAGCCACAAAAGTCCTGCAAGATTTTAAAAATAAATTGTTTGAAAATACAGATTCTATATTAGTAGGTATTTCAGAAAGCTTGAACTTTATATATGCTGGTTCTTTTAAGGTTGGCCCAGCAATAGCAGTCTCCAGTAGACTACTTTTTTCAGTTGACAAAATGAGACTAAAGTTATGCAGAAGAATAAAAAAGGAAGATTAACTAAAAAATTTGAAAGAAAAAAGTGAGGGAAGTGTAGCTTTTCCAGATGTTCCAAGAAGTTATAATACAAGAACTAGTATTGGTATGTAGTTGACTCTTGAACAGCAGGGGTTTCAGTTGAAATTCTTCTAATTTTTGACTTCCCCAACACTTAACTGGTAATAGTCTCCTATTGACTAGATACTGATAACAAACAGCCCATTGACACATAGTTTATATGTTACATGTATTATATACAGTATTCTTACAATAAAGCCAGAGAAAATGTTAAGAAAATCATAAGAGAAAATACATTTATAGTACTGTATGGTATGCATTATAAAAAAAAATCCACACGTAAGTGAACCCACACAGTTCAAACCCATGTTGTTTAGGGCTAATTGTAGTTGCTTTTGCTTCGGCGGGAAAAGGTCAGTTAGAGCCTCATTTTATTGCACATACCAAATTACATTTCAGACATCTTAAAAATTAATAAACATTAAAAATAGGAAAATAGAAGTAGCTGATTCAGTCTTCCAGTGTGGAAAGATACTCTGATCTTATAAGGGATAAAAGATATCCCAAGTAAACCAGTCACAGAAACCAGTTATACTGTATGATTCCATGTATGTGAAAAATTCTAGACAAGACAAAACTACCTTGATAGAGAGCAGATGAGTGCTTGAGTGGGATTAGGGCATGGAAGACTAGAGGTTGACTTTGTACAAGAATGTGTGGGATGATGGAAATGTTTAACATCGTGATTATGGTAGTGGTTGTATTTACCAAAATTTACCAAATTTACCAAAATTCATTTAATTCTGTACTTAAAATTGGTGAATTTTATATGTAAGTTGTATCTCAGTAAAGCTGATTTAAAAAACAAACTGAAGCAAAGATGCATATTATTAAACTTGTTTGATTTCCTCCTGCTTAAAGAAAGAAAGACAAAAGGATGAGCAAAGAGATAATAGAACATGAACAGATGTATTTGGAGCACTTCAAAATTCAGTCATAATCTAATCCTTGAAATATTAAAGTCCATAAAATAGTTTTTTTTAACTATAGTACAACAAAACTAGAAATAACAAAATTGAAAATTTAAAAGCCATTTGGAAATTTATAAATCATCCCATAAAGTTGTTAGCAAGAGAAAGGAATGAAAACAACCAAAAGCTGGATATTTAAAAACTAATAAAAACATCAGTACAGTGATGTGTAATGTATGATTTACTACCAAAAAATACCCTACGAATTGTATTTATTGTGTGGTTTTAAAAATTAATTGAATAAAGCCAAAACATGAAAAACAAATGTAAAGTCATAGTATAAAATTTAAATAATATTAGTACAAAGGTTGACTGACAGGTAAGTGGAAGAGAGTAAATAAAAAACTGAGCCTCCTCTGATTAAACTGTCCCATAATTCCATTTTTTAAATCTTCTAAACCGTAATTCTTCCATTTCTAATTCTTGGTTATCTTTTTCCAATTATTTCCTTCAGGAGTGTCCTCACCATTTGTACATATTGCCACTATATTTCTGGTACTCACTGATAAAGTAAAAAGATTTGTATGTACTCCATTTTAACATAATGGAAATTCAAAGTTATGAGGTATGAGTATATTCATAGCAAGGAGACAAAAATAAGTCTCTGAAAAGATTAGCAATGATTTTCCTTGTGTAAAGTAAGCAGAATTGAGCTTTGGGTCTTTTTCTCTTTACATATTTTCTAGTTCTTTTATTTTTAATTTTTTCTTTCTAACTGTTTAAGTTAAGCACATATTGCTTCTAGAAACAGAACATGTAAAAATAAATTTATTTTTAAAGAGAAATCATTTTTATTAGATTTGATCAGGGAAGATGTTTTAAAAGGTGTGGCTCCATAATTTAATCTTTGAAGAATAGGTAGAATTTGGAAATCTATTTTAGGTAAGCAAAAGAGTCTTGGAGATGGTAAAATATTGGATATATATTAGGATACTAATCTTTTCAACATTTCTCCATCTTACACATGTATTAGATATTTTCCAACTACTTTTAAACATGAGGATTTTTTAAAAATTGAACTTTAGTCTTCATTGATAAGCTGGTCTATTTCTGAGAGTATTCTTCATTTTGATACTGGCTTCCATCTTCTAGCACTTTGGTTTGCCCATTGTGTTTTTCTTTTCTTTTTCTTTCTTTTTTTTTTTTCCATTGTGTTTTTCAACACATCTCCTAAGCTTTTATTTCTGTTAGTCAAAATTTTAATTCTAACATCTGCCGGTTTTCTTTATTCGATATGCTTTTGAATTACCTTGATATTAATTACATTTATTTTAAGTTCTGATTTTGTATGTGCTCTTTTTTTTTTTTTTTTTTTTTGTTTTTTTTTTTTTTTTTTTGTATGTGCTCTTAATTCATGTTCCCTCCTTATTAATTTTTCTGTTTTATTGAGTTTATGACCTTTCATTTTGCAACTTCAGTTTTTATTAGCTTTTAGATATCTAGTCATATTTCTATTGGAGAATCTCTCTTCTCCAGCCTATTGGTTGTTTACAACATAATCTACTTCTGTCATGGGTGAGGGTTGAACCTACCTGAAGCATGCTGCTGTGTCTCACTATGTTCAACTGTTTTATCCTTTGAATGAAAGTCACCATCTAACACAAATGGAGGTAGGGGACAGAGCTGTCCCTCCCAGCTCCTCAATTGGTCATCCTCAGGTTATCCCCTCCTGGGATACTTGACTTTGGGCTTACTTGACTCTGGGCTTATGGATTCTTCAGAACCACCCTTCTCTAGAAAAGTCTTTTCCTATGGACTATGTTTTTTTCTACTAATTTCTTTTTAATTTTTATTTATTTATGATAGTCACGGTGGGGGGGGGGCAGCTGGGGGCAGACACACAGGCAGAGGGAGAAGCAGGCTCCATGCACCGGGAGCCCGACGTGGGACTCGATCCCGGGTCTCCAGGATCGCGCCCTGGGCCAAAGGCAGGCGCTAAACCGCTGCGCCACCCAGGGATCCCTACTAATTTCTTAATCTAATCCTGACTATATTTTATCCTTGGGAAATTTCTCAAAATATTTATTTTATTACTAGTAACATTCCTCTTTGATTTCTAGCATTTTTATTTAAAATATCTCATTTAAAATAATTTTGATTAGAGAAAGATATCCAGGTGTGTTTAGTCTGTGATTTAACATAATTTTATAATATTTGGCAGCATTTTCGGTGATGTATTTGGATTAATTGTAGGATAATTCTAAACTACAGACTTTTGATTTTAGAATGTGATTATGAATTAAGATAAATGACGTGGGTGTGTTTTGGGGAACCTGAAGTGCTTTAACTCTGGCTCTTTTAGCAATTTCTCAAATATCTTATAATTAAAGTATGGATCATTCTGCCAAAGAGAAAAATAACATTTGAGATTTGGGCAATTTATTCACTTCTAGAAAGTCATTAAGTATTTTTCCCCATGTTAATGATCTCATTTAATCTGAAGTTACTCTCAGAAATTACGAATCTAATGCCAAGAGAATAAACTAGGATAGTGCTAATGAGACAGTCTAGAATGGTATTAGTATGTTCAAGTAAAAAATGAAATGATTTTCCCAGTAGTACACACTGAACTGTGATCATTGTGTTTTATATCACTGAATTGTGCTTGGCTGAAGCTTTGTCACTGTGTCTTCTTTTCCTAGCTTGATACTGTTAGAAGCAATCTTCAGAAAAGTAAAGAAACTAAAAGTGATGATGTCAGTTCTTCAAACACTACTAACCTAGAGAAGAACATGCCAGGCACTAAAAGCAAACTAAGGAATTCCCAGTCAACACCTGAAAATCCAGATGATGTTACTGTAGAGGAAGACAGGCAATGGAAGGCAAGTAAAAAAGTTATTAAAACGGTACTCCAGATGACTGCACAAGGAATGGAACTGGAAACTCCCATGAAGAAAGTGGATTCCACACATCAGAAAGCACGAACCAAGTCACAGCCAGGGGTTGCTCATCAGAAGAGCGAGAAGGCAGATGAAGAAAGAGAAAATAATAATGTAGATGAGGAAGAAGAACTGATGCAAGTATACCAGCTCCAAGTAGCTGAAGAAATGGCAAAGGAGATTAAGAAGAAAATAAGAAAGAAACTCAAAGAACAGTTGACTTACTTTCCCCTAGATACTACTTCTTCATTGCATGATGGCAAATTGAACAGTGAGAAAAAAATAAAGAAAAAAAAGAAAGTTCCAATTTCATCTAAAGCTGAAACAAGGTACTTTGCATTGAAAAATATGAAGTGTCCTCTTTAAAAAAAACACTCACATTCTCAGCTTTTGAGTGATGTCTGTAGTTACACTAAGAAAATTTTTAGACTTTCTTGTGGATACATTGCGAGTACAATAATAACAGTTACCTTTTCCATTGCACTTTAGTGAGTGCTAAATGCTTTACAAGAATTAAGTCATTTATTCCTTGTAACAACGTGAGGAATACTATTACCCTATTTTGCAGATAAGGAAACTTGAAGGATTTAAGTCACAGAACCAGCAAGAAGCTGAACTAAAACTAAAACCTTAGCAGTCTTATTCTAGGGTCTCTACCCTTAAATACTTATTCAGGGAATGCCTGGGTGCTCTGTGGTTGAGTGTCTGCCTTTGGCTCATGTCGTGATCCGAGGGTGTGGGATCAAGTCCCACATCAGACTCCTTTCAGGGAGCCTGCTTCTCCCTCTGCTTGTGTCTCTCTGTCTCTCTCTCTCTCTGCCTTTCATGAATAAAAAAATAAAATCTTTAAAAAATAAATAAATACTTATTTAGATCTGGTTATTAAATAATAGAAACCCAATGTATTTCTCTTTTTTGAATTATAAATGCCTATTTGGTTATATGAATATAGTGTTTTTCCTTTATTATACAAATATTTGCTTATTATAGAACATACAACAAAGACACAAAGAAGAAGGTAAAGTAACCTAAGCATCCAAAGGTAATCATAAGCATTTTGGTATTCTAGTCTTTTTATGTATATGATGCTTATACATATATGTTAGTATATGTAATGTGAGCACTTCTGTGATCATATTCATATTTATATATCTCTCTGGGGAAAACAAGATAAAAAATGTCTTTAACTTTGCTTTCTGTAATCCACATTTATGTAAATAACTTGAGGTAGGAATATTCTATATTTGATTATTTCCCAGTGTTTGGGGACAGTTTCCTTTAATGTTCTCATCTAAAAATAATTTCCCTTGGGACACCTGGGTGGCTCAGTGGTTGAGCATCTGTCTGTCTTTGGCTTGGGGCGAGATCTCAGGGTCCTGGAATCGAGTCCCACATTGAGCTCCATGCGAGGGGTCTGCTTCTCCCTCTGCCTATATCTGCCTCTTTCTCTGTGCCTCTCATTAATAAATAAATACATACATACATAAATACAAACAATAATAATTCCTCTTACTAAAAGCTAGACTACCAGAAGTAACAAAAAGGAGAGCAAAGAGTTGCTATATGAATGTGTTCATATATGTATTAACCATCTGTTACTGCATAAGAAAACTCCAGAACTTAGCAAAACAATGAACATTTATTGTCTCACAGTTTCTGTGGATCAGGAATCTGAGCATGGCTTAAGTGGGTACCACTGACTCAGCTACTTTCAGGATGTCAGTGGGGGTATAGTCATCTTAAGGCTTGGCTGGAGGAGGATCTGCAAGTGACAGAGATGTTGGAACACTTGGAAGATCCACTTCTAAACTCACTCATTTGGTGCTTGGCAGGTCTCAGGTTCTGACTAACTTTTGGCCAGAGACATCATCGGTTCTTTGCCACATGAACCTCTCCATATGGGCTACTCACAATATGGCCACTTGCTTTCTCAGAGAGCTGAGAGAGAGAGAGAGAAGTCAGTCTTTATGGAACCTAATCGTGGCTTGGAAGTGGCATCCATTACTTTTGTCATATTTTGTCTATAAGAAGTGGGTCACCAGACCCAGCCCACAATCAAGGCGGAAAGGGTTAGACAAAGATACTAATGGTAGGAGGTGAGGATCATTGAAGGCCATCTTAGAGGCCACTTGCTACAGTATACCATAAATCAATCTTAGAGCTGTCATATCTGTTACGAACTGTTAAGCCATACTCACTATTAAATGTTCATGAATTTTAAATAAAACCATGGGTTCCATGACTGTGGCATGCGACAGGTAGTTCTCTTTAATAGTATTTGGTGATGTGATAAAATAGCTAGCTTTCAAATATTTTGAAATATCTCTTTAATATTTTTATTTCTCAACCTCTTTTTAAAAATATGACTATATTAGAAGTGAGTTTTTTATTTAGATGCAGATTTTTTACTTGATAAATTACAAACTTTATTTATTTATTTATTTTTAAAGATTTAATTTATTTATTCATGATAGTCACACAGAGAGAGACAGAGAGGCAGAGACACAGGCAGAGGGAGAAGCAGGCTCCATGCAGGGAGCCCGACATGGGATTTGATCCCGGGTCTCCAGGATCGTGCCCCGGGCCAAAGGCAGGCGCCAAACCGCTGCACCACCCAGGGATCCCAAATTACAAACTTTAATAGGCTGGTTTCTCTCTACCACTGAGTATAATAACTCTATGCTGCTATCCCATACCATTTATTAGTTCATGTGATGCAGATTTTCATTTCAATAATAGCCTTCTGAAAATGTAGTGGCATACCAGCCACTGGAAAGCACAAGCAATTAATTGTTACCTAGAAATAAAAAGTTGAATATCTGAAGTCTCTTGAAAGCAGAACAAACTTAGAATACTTTTTTGCTTTTAAATGATTTAGAAATTTGTTCATTAATCATTTGCTTAGCAGCAAAGTTGAGGATGTTTTGATCAGTTCTACAGAAAAACAGGTCTATTGCTCATAAAATACAATTTCATCTTTTCTGGGAGTTTAGAGCTCAAGTTTAATTTGGCTCATGGGTATATAACTCATCACCAAGTATAAAATAATACCCATTGATACCTAATTTGACATGTCACCATTTTAATGATAATAATGTGTCCTAACAAGAAGTAATACTGATTTTAGGATTATCCTTAACTCCCTTTACTGTTCACTTTGCTGCATCATTAAGAAGAAGAATGTATTTGTAATGGTTTGTACTTGGATTGTATTTGCAGTATATCGAACATCTCCAATGACACAGTTGAAGGTGAACAAAAGAAGGGATCTCCAGTTAGAACAGTTACCTCAGATTCTCATCAAGATGGTAAAATAAGCTCAATGGAAGACAATGTAGAAGACAGCATGCAAGATGACACAAAATGCAAATCAAAAAAAAAGAAAAAGAAGGCTAAATCAGGTTTGTTATCCAAATTAAGAGAAAAATGTGTGACTTGGTAGAAATAACTTGATTTTAGGTGAATCCTTAAAACTAAAAATCTAGTCCCAAAGACTGATTTTAGAAATCCAGAATAGAATACAGTTGACTCTTGAACAGCATGGATTTGAACTTTCCACAACCACTTAAACAGATTTTTTTTCAATAAATAAGTACAGTACTATATAAATGTATTTTCTTTAGGACTTTCTTATAACATTTTCTTTTCTCTGACTTGCTTATAGAGTAAGGATACGGTATGTAATACACATAACATGCAAAATATGTGTTGATTGACTGTTTAGGTTATCAGTAAAGCTTTTGGTGACCAATAGGCTGTTAGTAAAGTTTTGGGGGAGTTAGAGGTTAAATACAGATTTGCAAACATGCAGGGGTTTGGCTCCCCAACCCGAGAATTGTTCAAAGGTCAGCTATATTTGGCATTTGTTCTGGACTCACGTATAATAAATCATTCATTTATTTGTAACTGTGGGTCTCTGTGGTGAGTTAATAGTACTTAAGTCATCTCTAATTCTTGACTTAATTTAACTGAACCCTAGAATGACATTAACTTTGTAGTTGTTGTGCACAGATTTCTTTTTTATGCCATTGAGTTTAGAATCCCTATATAATTAAGACTCATATTTGTTAAAAGCTATAAATGGGCAACAACAGCCAGTAAGTATTTCAGGTGTGTAATCTGTCACACATGATTGCCTTGCCACATCCTTAGCCTAATTCAGCTTCTGTCTTTCCTTCTTGCTTTCCTTCCCCCGATCCTTGCTTTCTATCTTCCTCTTTACTCATTTCTTTCCTCCTATTTTTCTCTGTTATTGCATTTTCCCTATTTCTTACATCTTTTCCTTCCCAATTTCCATCTAATTGGTGAAAAATTGGGACCAAAATAGGCAATTTTAGAATTTATGGTAGTTATTCATTGGATATGCTATTGATGATGCTTCGTGGTTCATTACTACATGTTTGTAAAACCTTTATAGAAGTGTGATATACATAAAGAAAAGTGTACGTGTTACAGGTATCCACAAAGCCACTTAGTGGATTTTCACAAACTGAACACGCCTATGAAATTGTCATCCGAATCCAGAAACAACATCATGAACAAAAACCCCTTCAATCCCCTTCACATTCATTGCTCTTTGGGAGTAAACATTATCTCGACGTCTAACACAGCTTATTTTTGCCTGGTTTTCTACTTTAATGTAAATAGAAGCAGAAATACTGTGCTGTTTGCACCTGGCTTCTTTCACTCAAAATTGTTTCTGTGAGATTTTTATACTGTGTTGTATGTAGTTGAGCTAATTATCAGTTCTGCTTTTGCACTGTATTAGGTATCCATTGTGTGAATATACTGCAATAATTCACTGATTGTACTGATGGACATTTAAGCTGTTTGTAGTTTTAGATGATTACAGATAAAGCTAGTATATTCTAGTTATGTCTTTTAGTGAGCATATATATACATTTTTGTTGGATATCTATTTTTTTAGCATAGAATCCTTTGTGAAATTCTTGTGTCTTTTAGAACTACTAACAGGTGGGACACAGCTTGGAAAATGCTACTTGGGAACATGGCTGTGATTCCTTAAATCTAGCATCAAAAAAAAAAAAAAAACAAAACTTTGAAAGTATTCCTAACTGCTTTCTAATATATTTATTTTGTTGGGCATCTTCTTAGGAGAGAGTCGCTGTCAGAGATTATGAGTATTTTTCACTTTAATAAATTCTTCCCATTTTATGGAGTTGGTGTACCAGTTAATTTTATTAGCAGTGTTTGAGGGCTTCCAATGTGAGCATTTTCTTCATGTTTACTGTCTGCTTGGATTTATTTGTAAATTTGTCTTCTGTGTGTATTTTTAAGAAATAGAATTGTCTTTTATAATTTATGAGAATGTTTTATATAGCTTGACATCAGTCTTTTCTCAGATACGAATACATATAGATATATATTGCAGACATTTTCCCACTCTGGGTTTTACTATTACTGAATTCTTTTGAAAAGCAGAATTCTAAAATTTGATAATAGCCCTATTTATCCATTTTTTCCTTTGATGCCAAGTGTTTTCTGTGATGTAAGAAATCTTTCCCAAGTCATGAAGATGTTTTTGTATGTATTATTTCTAAGTTTTTTGTTTTGCATTTCACAATTAGCTCTGCAGTTCATCTGCAGTTGATCCCTGTGTATGATGAGAGAGAGGTAGTAGTTAAAACCCTTTTTTTTCTGCTGTGAATGTGTAATTGATCTAATACCATCTACACAAGAGAGCATCTATTTTTCCGCGGTATGGCAGTGTCACTATTATCAGAAGTAACATGACTATGGGAATGGATCAGTTTCTATTCTGTTACATTAGACTGTTCGTATCAACACAACTATTATTTAATTACTATAGTTTATGATAGATCTCACTATTCAGTTATGTATGTACTCCAACAGTTTTTTCTTCTTAGCATTATCTGGGCTATCCTTTGCCCTCTGCATTTCCATATGAATTTTAAAAGCAGCTTCTCATTTCTCCCTCTTCCTTCCTCAACCCCCACAATTATTTTGATTCAGATTAGGTGAATCAGAAGAGATTCACAATTCAACAAATATCTAGATAGACTTGATATCTTTACAAAGTATGAATTCTTGCCATCCATGAAATTGGTATGCACCTCCATTTATTTACATCTCCAGTTTATCTTGGTAATATTTCAAGTTTCAGATGAATCTGTCCTTAGATTTATTCCTAGGTATTTGATGTTTCTTAAAGCTGTCATAAGTGGCATTGTTTTTTAAATTTTTATTTTGTTTGTTGCTGATAGGTATGTTTGCATACATGCATAAAAATATATGCAAAGAGAAATGGAATTGATTTTTAAAAAATTAACATTGTATCCAGTGTTCTGGCTAAATTTATTTATTACTTCTAAGAGCTCATTGTTTTGAATTTTTACATACACCGTCATATCATCTGTTAATAATGATTGTTTCATTGTGCCTTTTTTTAGTCCTTATATCTTTTCTTTCCTCAAAACACTGGCTAGTACTTCCATTATAGTGTTAAATACCTTGGGGAAAAGCTTCCATTAATTCACTGCATAGTGTAATGTTTGCTGTGGGCTTTTCTGTAAATATCTTTATCAGTTTATGAGTTACTTTGTATTCTAATTGGCTAATGGTTTTTTAAAATCATGAAGAGATACTGAATTTTACTACGTGCTTTTTTTGTATCTTTCAACTTGGTTATTTAAATTTTCACCATTTTTTTCTATTAATGTAGTTCTTAATATTCAAATGTTTCTATTTGAATATTAAGCTATCTTTGTGTTCCTGGCAGCGATTAGAGGGACCAGCTGCTTGATTATGATGTATTCTCTCTCTCTCTCTCTCTCTCTAAATATATATATATATATATATATATATATATATATATATATATTTTTAATCTGTTACTGGATTTGATTTGCTGATACTTTGTTTAGGATTTTTTATCTGGGGTCATGAGAGAGAATGATTTGTACTTTTTCTTTCTTGAAATACCCAGAGTTTTTGATATCAAGGTTTTTTGATAATCTTAAAAACAATTGGGAAATTTTTCATCATTCTCAGTTCTGTGGAAACATTTGTATAAACTGGTGTTATTTCTTCCATAAATGTTTGAAAGAATTTACTAATGAAACCTTTTAGGCCAAGATTTCTTTGTGGGAAGAATTTTAAATAAGATTTAGTTTCTATAATAAATATCATTCTTCATATTTTCTGTATCTTCTGTCAGCCTTGAGAGACTGTATTTCTTGAGGAATTTGATCATTTAATCTGCACTTTCAAATTTTGTTTGTCTATAGTATCTTGAAAGCATGTCTCTTATATTGATAATTTGTTTTTTCTCAATTTCTTGACCAGTCTCAGGATTTTCAGTTTCCAAAGAATCAGCCATTGGCTTTGATTTTATCTTTTGTACATTTGTGTACTAATTTGAATATTTTATTTATATTGGTTTCTTCATTTTGTTTTCTTTAATTTGCTGTTTCTAGCTTTGCAAGATAGATTTTATAAGATTTCAGTCTTTATACATATTTAAGACTTGAACTTCTCATCTAAGTACATTAGCTGCATCCCACATTTAATATATCCTATCATTCAATAAAAACATTTTCGAATTTCTGTTTCAATTTGTCCTTTGATCACCCATTTTTAGAAGTATATTGTTTCGTCTCAGCCAGGAGGTCATTCTCTAGTTACCATTTTGTTTTTGTTTCTATCTGCTATTGTTGTCAGAGAACATACTGTGCATGATTTCAATCTCTGAATTTATTGAGGTTTTCTTTATGATCAGTTTATGGTCAATTTGATAAATACTCCATGTGCACGTGAAAAGAATGTGAATTCTGATGTCATTGGGTGCAGTGTCCTGTGTTCATCAGATCAAGTTTATTGTGTCCATCTCATCATCCTGAGTTTTTTGGCCTACTTACTCTATCCATTTGTTGAGACAAGTATTCAGATTTGCACTGTGATTTTGGGTTTTTCTGTTTCTTTTTATTTCCGTTAGATTTTTTAAAATACATATTTTGAAATTATGTTACTGAATAAACTCATGTGTTGGATTGTTATATCTTCCTATTAAATTGACTCTTCCAAGTTGTCTTATTAATCATTTAGGCTGCTATCACAAAATATCATAGACTGGATGGCTTAAACAATAAATAGTTATTTGCACAGTTCTGGACCCCGAAAAGTCCAAGATCAAGGCACGCTTAGATTTGGTGTCGGGTGAGGACCTACTTCCTGGTTGTAGACTGATGTCTTTCATTATAACCTCAGAGTAGCTCTTTGGGCTCCCTTTTATAAAGACACTAATCCCATTCATGAGGGCTCTACCCTCATGACCTGATCACCTCCCAAAGGCCCTACCTCTTAGTACTATCGATAACACTGGAAGTTAGGATTTGAATATGAATCTTACGGGACACAAGTATTCAGTGTATAAAAGCAATCATTATACAGTGTTCTTTTTTATCTCTAATAATTTATTTTCCTCAAACTCTACTTGCAGTTTGAGTTTGCATAGTACAGTTTTTCCTATCCTCATTTCTTTGTCATTACCCACAACACATTGCCAGCTAGTGCCAACTTGGTGGAGGAGGGGTAGCCCTCATGTCTTCAGGTTTGGATAGAGCTTGCCATTACTCCATTTCTCACCCATCCTACCCCCCAGCCTTCTTGCCTGTGCCTACTTTGCATCCCATTTGTTTGGAACACAGTGTCTCTGCATTTCCTACCTTTTTTGCCTTCACCTCTTTTCTTTCCCTACCCTAGAACATGGCGGGGGTGGGGGCATCTCAGCCCCCAGCCTGTGAGCTCCTTGGGGGCAGACCCTCAGTAAATGTGAAAAGCAAATCTTATTTGCAATCTTTCTGTGTTCTTATATTTATTATCTCACTGTTTTGTGTATGATTCTCCTGTCTTATATTCCTTTTTCTTCTTGTCTTCTTTTATCATGTTATTTAAAATTTTTTCTTTTTATATTAACTTGTTAATTATACATTCTTTTACAGTTTTTTAATTGTTATCCTCAAGTACATTAAGTTTATTCTTGATTTATTATGGTCTAATACAAATTAATTTCCTAGCAAAACATACTTTCCCAACACTGCCAGAACATTAGAATAGTTTAATTCCATCCGTATTTTGTCAGGTGCATTTCCTGCATCTTTCTCCTGCCTCATGTTTCTTGTCAGGCATTTTAGTACTGCATGTATTTTAAACTTCACAGCTATTATAGTGACTATTTTGTACAGCTGATATTAATATTTTTAAAGATTTTATTTATTCATAAGAGAGGCAGAGGGAGAAGCAGGTTCCCTGTGAGGAGCCTGATGTGGGACTTGATCCCAGGACCCCGGAATCACCCCCTGAGCCAAAGGCAGATGCTCAGGCACTGAGGCACCCAGGTGCTCCAGCTGATATTAATTTATATTCACCCCCAAATTTATTGTTTTGTTAATGAATTTACATTTTTCTTTTTTATATCTGTTTGAAGAGTTCAGTTTAGTATTTCTCCTAGTATGGGCCTGCTAATTCCCTCAGATTTTACTGTGTTAAAATGTCTTTACTTTCACCTTTGAACCCTATTTGCTAGCATAGAATTTTAGGCTACAGGTTGGTTTTGTTTAGTACTTTGGAGAAGTCATACAGCTGTCTTCTGGCTACCATCATATTTCTGTGTCCAGCAGTTATGTTTCATTAATGGGATTGTGACTTTTTTTCCTCTGACTTATCTTTAGATTTTCTTTTTGCTTTTGATGACCGTGTTTTATCACATTATGCTTAAATATAGCTTTGTTAGAATTTACCCTGCTTAGAGTTTACTGGTTGATATCATTTATCAGTTGTGGAAAATTCTTGGCCATTACTTTTTAGATTGTGGCTTCTTTATTATTCCTTTCTCTTTTTCTAGATTATGAATTCACATATGTTCTTTTACCTGTGACTGCATGTTTCTTATGTTTTTTCCCTATATTCTTTTTAAATTTTTTTCCATTATGCTTCAGTTTGGATATTGATACTGATCTTTTTTCTACTTCACTAATCATGTCTGTCCTTGTGTCCAGTATGCTGTTAAACACCTCTATATATTGAGTTATTAATTTCAGATGCTATTTTTTTTTTTAAGTAGGCTCCAGGCACAGCGCTTTTTTTTTAAGTAGCCCTCCAGGCACAGGGCTTGAACTCACAACCCTGAGATCAGACCTGAGCTGAGATAAAAAATCAGATGCTCAGCTGACTGAGTCACCTAGGCACCTCTCAGATCCTGTATTTTTCATTCCCAGAATACCTGTTGGGTGTTTGTTTGTTTGTTTCAATGGATTCCTTCTCTGTAGAGTTTCCATTTTGATACATCTTTTCCTTTTTTTCTTGAACATATTAATAATCATAGTTATTTAAAGTCTTTGTATGCTAACTCCAGTCTGAATCATCTGGGGGGTCAGCTTCTATTTGTCAGATTCTATTTTCTGACTTTTCTCCTGGTTGTAAGTCTTGCCTCTTTTATGTCTAGTAACTTTTTATTATATGCTGGATATTGTGTGTGCTAGAGGCTCCAGATGATTTTATCTTCTACTAGAGGAGGTTTCCTCTTTATTCTCTTAGGCAGATAAGATGGAAAGCTGATTTTAATCCATCAGGAATTGAGCTATGTCAGGGCGGGATTATAATTTTAATGAAGACTTTATCTTTGATTTGCCCCATTTGTAGGTTGTGGCCTTCCAGGAGTTTTGAGCTGAGACTCTATCAAGTATTTTTGTCTCCTTAGCCTAAAAGACTGTGGGAGATTCAGTTTTGCCCTTCTGAATTTTTTCAGCCTGGTCCTTTAGCCCTCCTCCAAATTTGGCAAATATCTTGAAGGGGAGACTGGCTATGTATTTGAGGGCCCTGAGGTCTCCAGTGTTGTCACTTCAGCTCCATGTGAACACCAAAATCTCTGCTGACTTCTTTGTTCTCTAGTAGGGGCCCTCTGCTGGGGCCATGCCTGTATTCTCAACCTCTAGTGGTGCCCAGAATTGGTAAGTGACCCCAGATAAAAGTAGCTATAGGTGGAGATTGACCATGCCCTCTGAGGCTTTATTTTGCCTGTTTTGTTTTAGGCCCCTCCCCCTGGTGGGTCATCGTTTCCTAGTGTCACAAGCCTGGGAGATTTCACTACCTCCTAGCCTCTCACATAGCCTCAGAATTCCGTTTGTTTTTTTTTTTTAATTTATTTTTTATTGGTGTTCAATTTACTAACATACAGAATAACCCCCAGAATTCAGTTTTGTGGGGGAATATCAGTTACATGTTTGAAGCTCCTCAATCTCCGATTTGACTGCTGCTGCCCCATCAACCACTAAAAGTTTGCGGGTACCCTTCCTCCCAGTGGTGACCTTTGTAGAGGCCAAACCCTGATCCTCAGCCCACACCCTGAATCAGCAAATGCCCCCAAAGACTAAAACAGCTGCCAGTCCATCAGCTTACCACTGAATGATTCTCCCTCTTGGGAATTTTAGTCTGTCTGCTGTACATTGTCTCTGTATTGGCCTGATGCCTTTAAAAATAGGTTTTTGTAATTCATTTGGCTTTCTCAAGTTGTTACAAAAAGCATTGATCTGCCACATGCTATTACATCCTACGGAGAAGTAGAAATTACAGTTATAAATTAATTGAGTGATGCATATTCCACAGGAAATCCTTAGATAAAAATCACTTTTTTGTTTTTTGGTTCTCATTGTCTTCTTTTTTTGTATTCTTGGTCCTTGTTAGGGAAAAAAAAGATTCGTCACCCTATTTCAGTGCATTAATAAATGATATTTTATTCTTAGAGTGCAGTCTGCTAATGTCTGGCTTTTGCTTTCTTTTCCTTTGAAGTTGCTTTGTTAAAGATAAATAGTCATGGATTTTAAGATTAGATTGTGTGTAAATTCAGTATATACTGTTGAATTTATTGTTGTGGCAACAGTTAATTACAGTGTTCTTTTTCTTCCATGCACTTAGTTTCTGATAATAATGAAGACACTGATGGTGATGGTGTTCATGAAGTAACAAGCCGAGATAGTCCAGTTTATCCCAAATGTTTGCTTGATGATGATCTTGTCCTGGGAGTTTACATTCATCGTACTGATCGACTTAAGTCTGATTTTATGATTTCTCACCCGATGGTAAAAATTCATGTGATTGATGAGAATACTGGTCAGTATGTCAAGAAAGATGATAGGTAATTTTTTTAATTGCACAGCCAACCCTTGAAATTGAAACTGTCTACAGTAGAAGTCCTCTTTTCTGCCCTTGAAAGTCAATGGAAATAAAGCTAAGGATTTGTGTTAGAGAATAATTTACTGGTTATAGGTATTCATCAACCATTGATACTGATCAGTATGTTTTATAGGAGAGATAGAGAACATCTGTTAATTTAGTGATTCATTTGAAGTAGAGGGGGTTCGAGAGAGCTTCTGCCAAACTTAATGACTAATTTATGGCATTGAACTTGCAGTGTAAATCACTGTGTGTTTGCACTGTACATGCTTTAATTGTCTAGCTTTATATCTTTCTTTTGAAGTTAATGTTATTTGGGCCTCAGATGAAGACAGTGAATCTTTAATTTTTTCTAATATTATTTCTATAGCTGATACGTGCTTGAAGCTTATAAATAGGAAGCAGAGTAAAATAAATGATTATACTAGAATCTGAAAAAGTCATTTGCTTGGAAAAATTACAGGGATGAGGAACATGAAGATTATCAAAATTAAGTTGTTCAGTTATCTTAGGGCATACAAAAAATATGGCACAGTTGAAAGCGTTTGCAATTCTATTATGCTCGTTTTCTTTCAATGTGTACTGTACTATTACAAACTCATTTACGATAATGAAGGAGTCTAGCTCTGTATGCTGCACTCTCACTTTAAATTTCTATAATAAGATAATTCTGTGAAACCAATCAGTAGTAAATAAATACAAGATAGTAGGATGCTACCACTTCTACATCTTAAAATTTGTAATTTTCTCAGTGGACAACGAAAATAATTTTTCATTATATATCATGACTATTCATTATTTCTTCACCTTGAACACTATATTTTTTTCTCATCTCAAAATTATCATAAAGAAATGTGTTAATGAAAGTATCTTTTTTTGGACAGTGGACGGCCTGTTTCATCTTACTATGAAAAAGAGAGTGTGGATTACATTCTTCCTATTATGACCCAGCCATATGATTTTAAACAGTTAAAATCAAGACTTCCAGAGTGGGAAGAACAAATTATATTTAATGAAAACTTTCCCTATTTGCTTCGAGATTTTGATGAGAGCCCTAAAGTCATCTTGTTTTTTGAGGTATGAATAGAATAGACCAATTAAAACTAGATTTTGGTTAATAGTTTAATAGCATAAATGTAAACTATTGTTTTTAGTAGTTTAATAATGCAACAAAATAGTGTGAGGACTTAATCTCTAGGATTTAGTGTTTGTAATATGCTATGGAGATATAATTGAGAAATACAGGTAATAGCATATTTGCTGAGTATTTACCATTGTGAGTAATTAGCCGTGTAATTCACTCTGTATTATTTAATTCTGATAGTAATGCCATGACTGTAAACTTAAGTGATGAATCTAATCTATAGCTATACAACCCTCCATTTTTAACCCATTTTACAAAATGTAAACTCATTTATGTATCAGACCCCCTTAGAGTTTATATACAACTGAGAGAAATAAAGGTAAACATACACAGATCATTTGACTAACATAATGTAATATATAACCAAAATGAAGTAGAGCTTCCTAGATAGGGGAGGGTGAATGGAGGGTCAGAGCAATCAGGGAAAATTTTATGAAATAGATGGCCTTTGAGCCGAGTTGTTATTCTAATGTTTTTATGACAAAGGAAATCAAGGTTCAGAATATAAAATTTACTTACCCAAAGTTACTCCAATTTTAAGTGTAGGTAATTTGTAGGTGGTTTGAATCTAAAATACACATTTCTCTACTTTGTGACATCTCTCCCTAAGCAAAGAGAAGTGAAGAAAACCTCAGTTTAAGCAAGATGAGGAATTTTAGCATTGGAAAGGCAGGGGCATGACTAACGCCAAGGATTGATTTTGTGGAATGACTTGTTTTTATGCTCTTTTAACTTTCAGATGATCTGTATATGTTTGTGATACGAATATTCCACCATTACATCTGTGATTATGTTGTATGATTTATACAGAGCTGTGATTTTTTAAAGAGTGATGTAACTTGTTTGTCAAGGAACTTTTTCTTTGTCAGAGAAATTTGGTTATAATGTTCACATTCATTTTAGTAATATTCATAAATTTAAGAAAGATTGTTGGAATATGACATTTTTTTGTTGCTTCTTAAGGTTTTTTTTTGGGGGGGGTGGAGTTTTGTTTTTTTTTTTTTAGGAATATAATTTAGTGATTCATCACTTATATATAACATACCCAGTGCTCGCCCCCAACAATTGCCCTGCTTAACATCCATCGCCTTGCTTAGTCCACCCTCCTCCCCTCCAGCAACCCACAGTTTGTTTCCTGTAGTTAAGAGTCTTTTCTGATTTGCCTCCCTCTGTTTTTATTTTATCTTTTCTTCCCTTCCCCTATGTTCATCTGTTTTGTTTCTTAAATTCCACATGTGACTGAAATCATATGGTATTTGTCTTTCTCTGACTTATTTCACTTAGCATAATACATTGTAGTTCATTCATGTTGCACATGGCAAGATTCCATTCTTTTTGATGGCTCAGTAATATTCCATTGTACTTGTTTGTGTGTGTGTGTTTATACACACATACCATATCTTCTTTATCCATTCATCAGTCAGTGGACATTGGGCTCTTTCCATAATTTGGCTATTATTAATAGTGCTGCTATAAACATTGGGGTGCATGTGCCCCTTTGAATCTGTTTTTGTAGCCTTTAGATAAGTACCTAGTAGTGCAGTTGCTGGGTCATAGGATAGTTCTATTTTTAGAACTTCTAATACTGTTTTCCAGAGTGGCAGTTGCTTCTTAAGTTTTAATATAATCTATTGTCTACACAACTACTTTTGATTTCAGCTTTTAAGGATTTATTGAGGACAACTTGATATCTATAAGAAGTCTTTAAAATCATTATTCCACTTCTAAGTATTTTTACTAAGGGAAAATTTACATGAACACAAAGACGTGTGCAGGAATATTTATTTGAATACTGTAACAGAAAAATTTTAGGGAGACAAATCTCTTCCATCAGAAAAGGTTTGGTTATATAAATAGTGGTTTTTATTAGATTTATGATATTTATAATACCAAAGTATACTAGGCAGACATTAACATGATGAAATACTTATATGTGTATTGACATGAAGAAATATTCACTACATAGTATATGAAAATAGTTTGCAAATTAGCATTGGATTTATAGTAACATACATATATTTAGGAAAGCACAGAAAAAGGTTTAGATGTGGTATAAACCAGATGTTAATGTTGATCATCTATGGATCTGGATTACAAGTTGTTTTTACTTTGTTACATATTTTTATTGTATTGTTAGTATTTTTTCACTGAGCATCTATTGTGTCCGAAGACAGATTTAAGTATATAAAGAAGAGGGATGAATGGAGTATGTATTATTTTTTAAAGCTATCTATAAAGATTTGTTACCTCAGCTGAGCTTTTGAGAAACACCAGTTAGTTCAAAGTTATAGTCTCTGACAAGTATCTAGAATACAGATGGTGTCTGTGGCAGCTTTGTTCCAAATCCATGAGTTTTAACATCCAGATAGGATGGAGATACGAAAGAAATCCTCCTGAGAAACCTAATGACAGCATATATCCAAAGAGAAAATCCCCAACTTCAGGAAGGTGATACAAGGAAGGACTCAGAGATGTGATCACGTGTTTTTTAAAACAATCGTTTGAAGTCTGCTCTCATACATAAAATAAAAGATTAAAGCTTAAGAATTCTAAACCTGATGTATTTGTGCTTCGACTATGTTTGAGGTAATTAATACTTTGTCTTGGATGTGAAATAAATCTTAATAAATGATTTATTAATAAAAGAGAAACTCTATGAAGAAAATACATTTTACATTACAAATTATTTTTTAATTTCAATAATATGTTACTAGAAAATGTTAAATTTTAGGTAGGTAGTATTCTGTGAAATAATTTTTTATACTTATTTACAGATTCTTGATTTCTTAAGCATGGAAGAAATTAGGAATAATTCTGAAATTCAAAACCAAGAATGTGGCTTTCGGAAAATTGCCTGGGCATTTCTCAAGGTACGTTTTTCACCCATTTGGGATTCTTTAAAAATAATTTTCATGGCATGCCTGGGTGGCTCGGCAGTTGAGTGTCTGCCTTTGGCTCAGGGCGTGATCCTGGAGTGCCGGGACCAAGTCTCACATCGGCCTCCCTGCGTGGAGCCTGCTTCTCCCTCTGCCTGTGTCTCTGCCTCTCTCTCTCTCTGTCTCTCATGAATAAATAGGAGAAATCTTAAAAAAAAAATCTTCAAATCTGATTGGCTACATTTTCCCAAGTTGATTTGGTTTCATATAAGGAGTTATGATCTAAGATTGTGGCTGTGAATAATCGTTAATTCAAGCTAAGGTGATACTCAGATTCTTAAGTCTCTATGAGTGTCTAATGTTTGCCAGATACATTATTTGGTTCTGAGTGTGTAGTATTTAAAAAGATACAAGACAACCCTGCCATCATTTATTCAACTTAAAAGATACTTATTTAATTCTTGTGTGTCCCAGCAGTAGTTCGAGTCAGTAAACAAATAAACTCCGTGGCCTTGTAGACTTCATGTTCTCACAAGCAGAGCAGATATAAAACCATTATTATACAATTTATCATTTATTGCAATTTTTGTAAATATTTTGTGGAGGTCAGGGAAAGATTTCCTAAGGAAGGGACATTGAACCTGAGTATTAGCTAGATGGTAGCAGTGGCTAAATAGAGGGTACCACATATTCAAAGACCCTGATGTTGGAAGGAGTGAGATACACTTAGGTAACCAAAAGGCGGGATCCCTGGGTGGCTCAGCGGTTTAGCACCTGCCTTCGGCCCAGGGCGCGATCCTGGAGACCCGGGATCGAGTCCCACGTCGGGCTCCCGGTGCATGGAGCCTGCTTCTCCCTCTGCCTATGTCTCTGCCTCTCTCTGTGTGTGTGTGTGACTATCATAAATAAATAAAAAAAATTTAAAAAAAAGATAACCAAAAGGCCACTGAGATAGGGGACAGAGACTAAGTGGGGAAATGATGTCTGAAGAGATTGCTGGGTGGACAAGGTCTTGATTATACAAGATCTTTGAAGCCATTATAGAATTCTAAAGAACAATGGGAAGCCATTATAGGATTTTAAACAAAAGGGCAGAATAATCTGACTTAATGTTTTAGAAAGATTACTTTGCTTGGTGGAGAATAAATTAGAGAGGGTATACATATGTATCCTGGAAGGTTAAGGTGGAAAACTTCATAGGAAATGATGGTATAAAGACATGATAAGTTGATTTTTACAAATAGAGAAATTTTAATTTTATAATTCTTTTATTTCTGGTATCTTTTATTTCTGACTTCAGACATAAATGATTTCTAAAATGTCTTGAAATTAAAAAAAAGTCTTGAAATTAATCTATTTTGTATGATTTATAAAACTTCTCCATTTGTGTATCCATCCATTCAATAATATTAAGTGTCTAGGAAATGGCAGGCACTCTGCTAAATACAGAGCTTTCATAGATAAATTAGATGTTGTTCTTATTCTCCAGTTCAGTGTCTATATAAACATGTTACTTACGTGATTATGTGCTATAGAGTAGATGCTATGAAAATCCAGGTAAGGCCCTTAATCCATATTGAGAGGTTAGAGAGAGACTTTAGAAGAGATGCAGTCTGAGGCATATGGATGGCTCAGTCAGTTAAGGGCCTGACCCATGATTTCAGCCCAGGTCATGATCTCAATGTTGTGAGATCCAGCACCCCATGTCAGACTCTGCGCTGAGCATGGAACCTGCTTGGGATTCTCTCTCCCTCGCCCTTTGCCCCTACCTCACTTGCATGTGCTCTTGCTCTCTCTCTAAAAATAAATAAGTCTTTAAAAAAAAAAAAAAAGTGCAATCTGACTGCTAAATGGAAGCCAGAGTGACTATGGAAGGAAGTAGTTCTAGAGTGGACTTAGAAATGTCTTCATCCAATGTAGCTTCCAAAATCACCCTTTTGTAACCTGTTATAATTTTTTTATATCCCCTTCATACTGATTTAGAGAAAAAAAAAAAGCAAGAGCCAAAAAACCACGCCATTGTGTGGTCTTACTAGAAAGCACTTTTGTTCCTTTTAAAAATACTAAGACTTGCACAGAACTGCAGTAATAACTACAAACTACACTTGGGAAACAATGTCTTACAACATTTTTACCTTTAAGTGTATATAGATTTTTATTTATCCATTTTATGCCATTGGCAGAAATGGCATGTCAGGAATTCTCCCATCTCTGGCCCTCCAAAGGGTAAGTGTTCTGTGTACCTCCTCCACCTTCATTAGGTTGTAAGTTCTTCAAAGGCACCGGTGACTTCTTTTTGACAAATCTGTTAAACATATTTTAGTCCTTACTTTACCAGATCTCTTTGCTTCACTCTCTTGAAACTCTCTTCCATGATTATCACCTGCTCCCAGCATATTAGCAGCACACAGAAAGTGTCCAGTGAATGTCTATTGAGAGAAATAGCAATGTATGGAAACAGTGACTAGGAAAAATCCATCTTTGAAAGTAGCATGAGGGCACCTGGGTGGCTCAGTTGGTTAAGTGGCTATCTTTGCCTCAAGTTAGGATCCCAGAACCCTGGGATCGAGTCCTGTATCAAGCTCTGCACTTAGCAGGGAGCCTACTTCTCCCTCTGCCTCTCCCCTCCACTCCTGCTTTCTCTCCCTCAAGGAAATAAATAAAATCTTTTAGAAAGTAGCATGAATCAAAATAAAATTTAAGCATGTTAATACCTGTACCATTGGTTCCAGGAATGTCCTAGATAATTGTAAAGTTACTGTAGTGGTCCAAATAAACCCCAAAAGACCCTTATCCAAATAATTGAGACATAATTCTCAGCTAGAGACACTTAATTCATTTAGTGCACATATATTACTATTAAGTTATAAAATAATAAAATCTTTTTACACTATATAATTGTAACCATAATGATAGGATCTTGGCCGGATCTTACTCATTTACTCATGCTAAGCATCATACTCGTGTAAACTAGATTGCCCAGTGAGTATGAAAACCTGTAGAAAGTATGATTTAGAAGTTGGGAATAATATCTCCTTAAAATATTACTCCCTCATGATAAACTCTGGGCAGATACGAGTAGGGTTTATGAAGGAAGTCTTGAGGGCTAAATATTCAGTTGCTGAATGCTTCTATTACTCTATTGAAACTGTTCTTTATCCCTGTATATCATAACATCAACTCTCAGCTTATGACCTCCAATTTGACTTAACATCCTTCCCTAGAAGACTAGGGATGAGATGGGCTATATTTTTGCTAGCTCTGTTTATTGATGCCTCATTCCTGAACACACTGTAATCTGGATTTTGTTTCAGCTATAAAAGTGTCTCCAGATAAATCATCAGTGACTCTTAATTTGCCACATTAGTAAGTGAACATTTTTTAGATCTTCTTTTATCCACACCCGTGTGTGTTTAATACATCACTCTCCTGAACCTCTGTTACCTGGATTTTCATGACATCATCTTTTCCTGATTTTCCCTCTACCATTCCTTCACTTTCTTTCATGGTCTTCCTCTTACCTCTTTGATATCAATCGTACTCATGGTTTCAGCTTTATTCTACTTTTCTTAAACCACTTTTCTTGCCTCTACCTTAGATTTCAGATATTTCAACTTAGACAACCTATAAATATCTCACACTTCCCCACTCTGAGCATCCTACCTAAACCCTTTACCCCTTCTCTATCTGCTCCTTCAGTTGATAGCACTGCCATCAGCCCAGTCTCCCATATTTACAGCCTTAGGAGTTGCACTGTTCATTTTAGTAGCCACAAATCATACATGGCTATTTGATTTCAAATTAATTAATTAAAATTAGATATAACTAAAACCTGAGTTCCACAGTTGCACTAGTCACACTTCACATGCCCAGTAACCATAAGTGACTAGTGTATCTTGTTTTGGGAACCATGAGTATAGAACGTTCTCATCATCACAGAATGTTTTTTGGACAGCATTGCCTTAGGATCTTTCCTGAATCTTCCTTTCTTTCCCTTTCCAAGTTGCATCAGTCGGTAACAACTACTGAATATATTCCCTGCCCTCAGCCCCTGCTCTCCTAGGTTGTCACCTTTGTGTTCTGCCTGAACTGCTGCCAAAGTACCCAACTGTCCCCTAATTTGTAGAGGACATAAAGGCTTAACATGCATTTTCTACTTACTGTCATAATCTAATGAAAGAGGACCTATTTTGAGTTGAGATTGTTATTTTTCTCATAAGCATGTCCATTTATTTAGTTTAAATATAACTTGCTTTAATAGGCTTTTTATTGAATAACCTTTTTTCAGAAAGTAGACTGAAATTTTTTTAATGTAATTAATGTTTTGAGTTTATGCTAATCACTCCTTGAAAATGATTTTGACTTTTTAAAAATTAAAACATTAGAATGGTACCATTAAAGGGTCACCTGTGTTGCTCAGTCGATTAAACATCAGACCCTGATTTCAGTTCAGGTCATGATTTCAGGGTCATGAGATTGAGCCCCATGTCAGGCTCTGTGCTAGATGTGGAGCCTGCTTAATATTCCCTATGCCCTCCTGCCCCCCACTTGTGTGCATGCTCCCATTCTCCCCTCCCCCATGCATGCACAGTCTCAAAAAAATTTTTTTAAGTTACCATTAAAAATACTGATACTAAACAAATGGAAGATTTGCTTCTGTGTTCAAATAATGTGCATTTTAACTTTATCACTGTTATCCAAACAAAGGTATCTTGATTACCTCTGTGCCAAGTAACATCTGGCACATAATACAAATGCTTTACCAACAGCCTGAATTATACAGGCCAGACAGCTATCAGGAAAATATTTAAAAAGTCACTTGTGTTACCTTTTCTCAAAAATGATCTGGAATTGTGTTTAACCAACATTGTCAATGTTCTTTGCTTTATATATTTAAGGAATTTCAGCATGCCATCTTTATCTTTTTAAAATGAGTTTTTTGACTTTGTACTCTTGCTTTATTGGATGTATTTATTTTCAGTGAAAATAACATTTTAATGGGATTCTTATTTTAAGCTTCTTGGAGCCAATGGAAATGTAAACATCAATTCGAAACTTCGTTTGCAGCTGTATTACCCACCTACTAAGCCTCGATTCCAATTAAATGTTGTTGAAGTTTTTGAATGGTGGTCAAAATATCCAAGAAATCGTTATCCATCAACATTGTACGTAACTGTAAGAGGATTGAAAGTTCCAGAATGTGTAAGTTAATAGCACATAGAAATACATGCTCTCTTTTGTTAAAATTAAATGATAGAATTATCCATTTCTAAAAATATAAGGTCTCTAAAATTATTTTAATAGATTTCTAGAATCTAAAAGTACTTTCAAGAATTACATATTAGGGATCCCTGGGTGGCGCAGCAGTTTAGTGCCTGCCTTTGGACCAGGGCGCGATCCTGGAGACCCGGGATCGAATCCCACGTCGGGCTCCCAGTGCATGGAGCCTGCTTCTCCCTCTGCCTATGTCTCTGCCTCTCTCTCTCTCTCTGTGTAACTATCATAAATTTAAAAAAAAAAAAAAAAAAAAAGAATTACATATTAAACCTGATGTATAAAAGATATTTAAATGAACGTTTAAGTACTAAATATAAGTTTCAATGTTAGGAGAATTTTTTTAAAATAATATTGGTATTTAAAAATAAAGGTAAAAGGAAAAAATAAAAATAAAAAAAATAAAGGTAAAAGGGCAGCCCCAGTGGCCCAGCGGTTTAGCGCCACCGTCAGCCTGGGTTGTGATCCTGGAGACCTGGGATCAAGTCCCATGTCAGGTTCCCTGCATGGAGCCTGCTTCTCCCTCTGCCTGTGTCTCTGCTTCTCTCCTCTCCCTCTCTCTGCGCCTCTCATGAATAAATAAAATAAAATCTTTTTAAAAAATTAAATAAAATAAAGGTAAAAGAATGATGTAAAATAGATGTTCACAAATATTTTATGTAAAGCTCAAGAGTAGTTAATTTTTTAGGCTTTGGAGGACATACAGTTTTTGCAACTACTCAGCTTTGCCTTTGTAGTGAGAACATAGCTACATAGACTTATGTAGGTGATGCTAAACAGGTGTGTGGATGTGTTCCAATAAAACTTTATTGGCAAAAACAGCAAGCTAGATTTGACTAAGGCATTTGCAGTACCATGATTTGCAGGCACACTCTTCATAATATTATTCAAATAATCAGTAAATAATGTTTCTACTACTGCTTTCCATAGATTTAAAACTATGAATGATTTTAGCAAAGAATTGGTTCTACAGCAAAACTTTTGTTTTGTGTTACTTGCAGTAAGACATTTCAGGACAGTATCCTGTAAGTGATATTATAAGTGTGACCAGATGGTTGGTTTGTATTAATTTGAATGGAGTTAAATCTCTTTTTAAGAAAAGGAAGATTTTAAAACTTTAGGTCTTTATGATATTAGTTTTGTGATATTAAAGCAAGGGATATCACAGTATATCAGAGCTGTGACATAACATCTGGTAAGTATTGATTGGTGAAGAAGCAGAAACAAAGGGGTAGAATTATTAAAACCATTTCATGTGACCATTGGAGTTCTCTTTTTTCCATCCAACTTTTAAGGCTTTTTGGTAATAGAACTGCAATTTAAGCACCTTTCATCTTATTCAGCATGATGTACATAAAAGTAGAATGTTTCTTGGGTTACATTTCCATGTTGTTTGTTTCAATATTTGAAAAGTCCTATATGCCAGAAAAGAGAAAAGGGTTAACTTGATATTTACATTTTCTCATCTTCTATACACATTTAGATAAAGCCATCTTACCGTTCTGTGGTTGCTGTTCAAGAGGAAAAAGGTAAACCTGTGTATTGTGAACGACACCACGAGACCAATTCAGTAGATGCCGAACCTGGACTAGAAGATTCCAAGGAAGTGGTGAAGTGGAAACGACTACCTGGGCAGGTGAAGTGCTTGATCATTCTCAATTCATTTAGAGATGTCTTTATTTATTTTTAAAGCTCCAACAGTCCTGAGGATAACTAGCTTGCTACTTAAAACTCTCGGATTACCTTTGTTTTGGTTCTTTTTTTTTTTAATTACCTTTGTTTTTAACCACAATCTTGTCTTTCCATTAACTTACTTGATAACTAATAATATACATATCATGTGCATAAAAGCACTATCTTGGGTTCTTTCTTTGGGGACCTGGGTTAGTTTTATCCGTTAGCTGGAGCTGTCAGAAAGGAATACCACAGACTGGGTGGCTTAAATAACATAAGCTTACTTCTTCATAGTTTTGGAGGTTGAAGTCCCAAGGGTAAGTTTACAGGGTTGGTTTACTCTGAGGCCTTTGTCCTTGACTGGCAGATAGCTGCCATCTTGCTGCCTCTTTATGGTCTTTTCTCTGTGCATGTAGATCACCGGTGTCTCTTCCTCTTACAAGGACAGCAGTCTTATTAGATTAGGACCCTACTCTAAAAATAGCTCTTTAAAGATTTTTATCTCCAAATATTGTTGCATTCTGAAGTACTGAAGTTAGGGCTTCAACATTTGAATTTTGAGGGACACAGTTCAATTCATAACAGCAATAAAAAAAAAAAAAAAACAGATTCTTGATAATTTAAGAGGTAAATGTCCTAAGAGGGTTTTCTTTTTTTTTACTTGAAATTCAATATATAGTATATCATTAGTTTCAGATGTAGTTTTCAATAATTCAGCTTTGCATAACACCTAGTGCTCATCACTGATGGGTTTTCTTAGTAAAATGGATTTTATTAAAAAAATAGATGGCACAGCGGTTTGGCGCCTGCCTTTGGCCCAGAGCGCGATCCTGGAGACCCGGGATCGAATCCCACGTCGGGCTCCCGGTGCATGGAGCCTGCTTCTCCCTCTGCCTGTGTCTCTGCCTCTCTCTCTCTCTCTCTCTGTGTGTGTGTGACTATCATAAATAAATAAAATTTAAAAAAAAAAATAGATCTTTTTAATGGATTCATGAGATTTTTTTATAGTCCTCAACTTTTTCCCGAATCACATTTTGATGGAAATACATATATGTATATTTCTACCACAAGTTGAGCAGTGTTTAAGCTTTTACTAATGTTTTCCTTCTGGTTAACTTATTTTGCAGTGGTGAGAAGCATTGCAGATACAGTTTTGCAAACCTCTTACTTATTTCCACAAAAATTAGAGTGGTTCATTTTGTACATCTGAGCCATTGTACATCTGAGCAGTTTATCCAAAATCTTACTTTATCCAAACATTCAGTAGTATAAGAGGGTAAAGTGATATGATTGATTGGGTCCACATCATGGAGTATCTTTAATGGTAGCCTAATACTTCATGTGAGATATGAGAAATAATGGAGAGTCTGAGTAGGAGAGAAGTGTGATAATAGTCGTATTTTAGAACATGTTAATGTTGGCAGTGGCATTTTGGAGATCTTGAAATAGGATACATCAGAATGAGAGAAACTGTCAAGATAGTAGCTATAGTCAGTAGTGAGGTGAAAAGGGTCTGTCTAACCTTGGAATAATTGTGGTAAAAATGAAAAATAAGAGATGAATGCAAGAGAGATAGAATGAACAAGCACAATGTAATGACTGGCAAGATAGTAAAGAAGGGGAAAGAAGGTCCCCAATGTGTTCAGGACCTTTATATTAAATGTCCATTGAGTGTCTGTTCTGAGTACAGTGTCAAATCCTGGGCAAACAGAGAAAGTGATAGTGGCATCAGTGATTTTTTAGCTTCGGTGGTGAGGCAGAGTTTTCTGTGTTCCTGCTCTAGGAGCAAGCAGCAGCACATGCTTATAAAACCTAACCTTTCCTTCAATTTTTTCTCATCTTTTTATTTCTCTCTTCTTTGTCTAAATCATCTGGGTGGAGAATGAAGGGAAAAGATGGGTAGCATGGTGTCCCCTACCTTGTGGACACCTAATAAATGTCTGTTGAATGTTTTACCTTCCTAGTAGCTGCTTATAATGTTTCCTGCTAATAATAATGCTGCTGAATCCTAATGCTACTTGTGAAACACCTGGTCTAGAAAGCAAACTCTTGAACTAAGAATCTTTGACTAGACCCAGTAAGGTGGGCTTGACCCTCTCAATAATCCTTATTAGTTTTATATAGAAATAATAGTTACTTACAGGGTGCTGTGATGAATATATGGAAAGACATTTGTAAGGAAGTACCACATTCATTGCATATAGTAAAGGACCAATATATGTTTAATTGAACTTTCGAAATAATAAACCCAGGAACTAAGGCTCACTGAAATTTGGAAGAGGTAGAATTAAGACAAAAAAAGTATTTTCTACAGTAGATATTATACATGGAAAGTTTGGGTTTCTTCTGGTAACAGGAAAGGAAATCATAAAAATTACGAAATTTTAATGAAATTAGTGAATGAGAAACCAACAGGAGGTGATTGATTACTTTGAAATACTTTTCAGAAGGCAGCCACAAATGATAGTTATTTTATGACCTAAAAAGAAAGAGAAATGAATATTCATACATCCCAGACTTAAGTTAGGCCCTAAAGGGCATTTATGGTCTCAGAACAAGTTTATGGCTCAGCAGAAATCACTTATTAGGTGCTGACATGGAATAAGGATGTGATACGTGTGTGTGTGTGTGTGTGTGTGTGTGTGTGTGTGTCTATATATAGTGTGTGCATGTAATTGTGTCAGCTTTAGAGTACCAGATATTGAAATTTTCTATTCATATTTTAGATAAATTAAGTACTAGCTAGACATGGAGTATAAATTGACTTTATTTTATGGAGAACTGATTCTCTCTTTAGGAAGTAAAATAATTTACTATAATTTTCCATCGTTCTGTTTATTTTCTCTTTCTCTGAATCACAGTAAAGAAACTTAAAAAAATAAAGCTCTACCCACTGCAGTAATTGAATTAACAACTAGCCTTCATATTTTAATATTTCTTAATTTATTTTTTTAATGTATGTTTTTTAGGCTTGCCGTATTCCAAACAAGCACCTCTTCTCACTAAATGCAGGAGAACGAGGATGTTTTTGTCTTGCTTTCTCTCATAATGGAAGAATATTAGCAGCAGCCTGTGCCAGCCGGGACGGATATCCAATTATCTGTTAGTAACAATTCTGTTTAATCTAATTGAAGTCTATGAGGACAATTTTTGGTTTTTAAAATTCATTGAAATCTTAATTTGAGTAATCCCCAGTTTTTTGTTTTGTTTTTGTTTTTAAAAATGTTACTTATTTATTCATGAGAGACCTAGAGAGAGAGGCAGACACAGGCAGATGGAGAAGCAGGCTCCATGCAGGGAGCCCGATGTGGGACTCAATCCCGGGTCTCCAGGATCCCACCCTGGGCCAAAAGCAGCGCTAAACCACTGAGCCACTGGGGCTGCCCCTCCCCAGTTTTTTAATAATAATTTTACAATATTCTGTAAAATATATTTCGGAAGTAGGATGAGAATAATCAAATAAGATGGTAAGCTTATTCTTAAAACATGCAAGAGGATTTTTGTAAGCATTTTCTATTTTAAATGCAGACATTTTGAATCATGAAGAGATTAATAAACTTCATGAGGAATTCTATCCCATTGTGGTCAGTTGATAGCAGTGATAATTTAAATTATGAAAGCCCTCCAATTTCGTATCTACTAGAATGGTAATAGTGCAGGAGTACCTAGAGGATTTCTCATTATAGTAGGGAAGGCAGCAGAGAGGCCAAAAACCCACTTTCAGATTGCTTTTAAAAAATATGGAAAACTATATTAAAAAGAAAAATTTCTGTAGCTGAAGAGATTTTTTTTATGTGAGCACTGCCTATTCTTTTAGACTGAGAGGCATTAAATACTTTCCCTTGTTTCTTGCATAATAATGAAAACCAGCAGGAAGTAGCCTACTCCTCATGAGCATGTGCCCTAAGTGCTATATGGTATTGAACTTCCCTCAGCTTCACACAGTTTATTTCTGATGATTTACTCTTTTCAGCAAGGACTCCTAATTGGCTTGATTAGCATTTATTCAAAAAATATTCCTCCTCATGAAATAATATTAGCTTTAAAAAAATACAAAATGATTTGTGTAGTTTGATTATGATCATGCTGTTTTAAAAATTCACTGAAACATGCGTGGAGGAAAAATGACTCTTAGAAAACATGCTCCAGAATAATTTATTTCTTTTGGGCAGTGAAAGTTATTTTCATTCTGGTTTATGTTTTCAGCATTTCAGTGATAAATATGTGTTACTTTATGCTTAAAAAAATCTTGTTCAAAATGCTATATAAATTTAGATATTCTCTCAAAAAAAAAGAATATTTGTCTTTGGTTTCTGATTGTTCGGTTATGATGTATCTACTTGGAATTTTTTTTTTTTTTTTTTTGAAATTGATTTTTTTTTTTTATTTTATCTACTTGGAATTTGTTTAGTTTGTTGGAGTGTGGATTACTGTTTTTCACAAAATTGGGGAGTTTTCTGTCTTTATTTCTTCAGATTGTTCTCCTTTCTGTTTTTTCTCTTCTGAGGCTCTCATCATCTCTGTTGGTACACTTGGTCCCATAGGTTTCTGAAGCTTTATTCTTTTTCTTCATTCTTTTTCTTTCTGTTCCTCAGACTACATAATCTCAAACGACCTGTCCTCAAGTTGATTCTTCTGCCAGTTCTGATCTGTTATTGAGCCCCTCTGGTGAATTGTTTATTTCCCTTGTTATACTTTTCAATTCTAAAATTTTTATTGGTCTTTTTATAATTTCTGTTTCTTTATTGATACTTTTTTTGGTGAGAATTATTCTCACACCCTAATTTTTAAACATGGCTTTCTTGATATCTGTGAACATATTTGTAAGAGTGGATTTAAAGTCTTTGCCTGGAAAGACCAATGTTTTTGCTTCCTCATGGACAGTTTCTGTGGACTGCCTTGTTTCCTGTGTATGACCATACTTGACTGTTTCAGTTTTTTCATGTGTCCATATTACATGTGTGGCAGGTCTGGACATCAGATTCCTCTCTTTCCGCCTCCTCTCCACCCACCCACTCCGGATTTGTTGTTGCTGAAGTCTCTTTTCAGTTAACTTGGTGGTCAGCTATGGTGAAGATTTTCTAAATACCTTGAGTGAATAGATCTCCCAACCTTTACAAGGATATGGTGTTTTGGGATATGCTCTTAACACTTCGCGGCAAGCAGTCTGTACCTCTGCCTTAGCCTTCACTTCCTGTTTGCACAGAGCCTCCTCAGGTCAGTCAGAGTGAGAGAGGGCCTCTAGTCTTTGGTTCACATACATATGTCCTGCTGGGTTCTCAGGAGTTTGTTGGAATTTGTCAAAGTCCCCTATGGACATCTCATTTCAAGTTTTTTCCTTTTACATTTTTTTGCTCAGCCTCTCCTTAGCCTCAGTTGGTATCACTGCTCAGTTAACTGTGCCACTGATTATTTCAGCAAGCACCCTAGGGTTAGGGCTGTTCACACAGAGCATGCTCTGAGGCAGGTGAAATAAAGCCTAGCCCTGGGAATGGAGCTGTTTAGGGAACTGCCTGCCAGGCTGTCTTTTTTTTTTTTTTTTTTTTTTTTTTTATTGGTGTTCAATTTACTAACATACAGAATAACCCCCAGTGCCAGGCTGTCTTAATAGTGATAAGTCTTGGGGCTGGGGTTTTGGGGGAGCTTCCTACCTCTTCTGCCCCATCCCATGGCTGCTAGGCTGTTGGCTTTAAGTTGTGAGGCTATTGGTTTCTAAAGCTACTGTGGAGCTTGGGAGAAGGGAATGGGAACATGGCAAGTTAAAACACCACAAAGCTCTGGTTCTTACCAAGATTAAGCTGTTTTTCTTGAATAAATGCTCCTCATGTTGCAGGCCTTTATTTAATTTCTAGAGCTCTGAAAAAGTTAATTTGGATAATATTTACAGTGTTCTCTTTGCTTTTATCAGGGAGCAGATACTCTGGGGTCCTCCTGCTATTCTGGAAGCAATTCTGTACTGCTTAGTATTTTAAAGAGCATTTGGTTTTACCACTAGGTGGAAGTAGAGACTTGCAAACTTTGTTGTTCTGAATTAAGTCACTATCTGAAGATTTCATTTTGAACTTAACTTATAGCAATACCAGAATGCCTTGTTTATCAGATTGGATCTTATTAATTCTCTAATTATATCATTTTTGTATTAGAATTTTCTAAAAAGGGGTGCCTGGGTGGCTCAGTCAGCTAAGCATCTTCCTTTGCCTCAGGTCACGATCCCAGGGTCCTGGGATGAGCCATGATTGGACTCCCTGCTCACCAGAGAATAGGCTTCTCCCTCTGCCTCTGTGCTCCCTGCCCTCCCCCATTGTGTGCTCACTCTTGTGTTCTAGCTATCTCAAATAAATCTTTGTTTTGTTTTTTTTTTAAAGAATTTTTTTTCTAACAATAGCACAGTTTAAATTTCTTCTCTAAATAATTAAAATTTTGTTTGGAATTTAATTGATTTTTAGGTAAAGTAAAATCTTATTCATGAAAGCCCAAATTATAGAATCTTTGAAGTAAATTGCAATTTTAATGTGGTTTATTAATTGATTAATAAATTGTCGGCAATTATTAGGAAAGTTGCTTTGAAGAGATGTGAATAATTGTAGCATATTGTAAAATTTTATATGTGTAAATTCTTGTATTTGAGAAAATAAACACTATTTTTAAGTAGACTTTGACATTTTTTATGCTGAAAATATCTTTGGTGATAATATTCTTAATGCTTGCTTTGTATGCAAATTATTATAAGCTGTGTTTTTGTCTGTTACTGGATTAAGGACTCTGTCTAGAAACCCACTAATTTTTGAATATTTTCATTAGTATATGAAATTCCTTCTGGGCGTTTCATGAGAGAATTGTGTGGCCACCTCAATATCATTTATGATCTTTGCTGGTCAAATGATGATCGTTATATCCTTACTGCATCATCTGATGGCACTGCCAGGTTAGTATACTTAAGAAGTACTTTTTGTATATGTTGTATGTTGTTTGCCATCAAGGAAAACAAAGAGAATATAAAGTGATACAACTATTCTTATGCTTCAATAATATTTTGCTTATCAAGGAACTGTCATACAGACTAATTACTAGTAGTAGAAAACTTTTTCCTGACGATGTTTTTATTAAGTATATTTTATTTATGTAATATGGAATGCTTCTAGTTCTCCATGTCCTTAAATGAACATTATGTACATTGTTTAATACTGTACACTGTTTGACATAAGATAAACAATTGATATTTTTCTTAGAATATAAGCTCTAAATGGTAGGGATTCTCTCTTCAGTGCTGTGTGCAAGGACCAGGCCACAGTGATGCACAGTGCTTGGTATGGGGCAAGTAAAGGTTTCCTCTGCTGTACAGAAGTACAGCATTCCTATGAAACCTTTCCTAAGATGAAATGGCATAAAGTGAAGTAGTAATTAACTATTAATTGATTTGGAAATTTTTTTAAGTGTTCCCAGACCCAAAAAATAACCTCCTTTGGAGTTTTTGATACCGTAGGACACATCTTGCTAAGGGATGCACAAAATAAATTGAGATAGAGCACAAATGCTCACAGTTTAGAGCTATGGCAACTTGAAGTTGAGGTGCTGAGTGTAGTACCTGGGGAAGAACATGGCAGTGCCACTCTCGCTGCTGGGGATGTGCACTGCCTTTGTAAGGACTCCCTGCAAAACAACTGCTGGACCCTTTTTTTTTTTTTTTTTTTTTTTTTGCTTTCTCCTTTTTTTCTTTAAAGAAGAAATTCTCTTCAGGTTTTTTTGGTTAGTGAAAACAGGTACTAATGTAGGTCTTAGGTAAAAAACAAAGTGGTGTAATGCAAACTTTCGAGAAACAGGGGATACCTGTAAGTGTAAGTGAATATGTACCTTGTGCTTTAAGAGTTTTATAGATTGTCAATATTTGCATTTTTCAGAATGTCAGTCATAAAGTAATTTAATCCCTTCCAACTTTTATTAAGTATCATAATAAAATTTTTAAAAGCTACTTTGTAAATTTCCTTGATATTGTTTTAGCTGCTTGTTCTACCTTGCATATATTAGGTAATTTTTCAAGATGCTTTATATTATATATGTAATTTAATTTGATTCCAACAAATGTGAGTGGATACACATAAATATTTGTTATCTCTGTACACCGAGAAGCTGACATTTAGAGTAGGTCTGGATACCCTCTGACTTCACTTTTCTGTATTTCTGCTTCTGGCTTTTTAAACACACTTTTTAACAGACGCTTCTAGTGCCTTGGTCCCCTCTGTCAATCTTATCAGCTTCCTTTTTAATATAAAATGTCTAATGGATTAAGATGTTGTCATCACTGTTTTGTTTCTGTTTAAATGCAGAAGATAGTAACTGGTGAGACTTGATTTCCTTCCCTCTGTAGCTGGGCACCTGCTGTTAGTCCCCCTAACAGCATCCTCCAGGACCCTCTCAGCATAGCCATTCTATCTGATGCAGGGTTGTACTAGAGAATAGTGCATAACCTTGCAAGGCCTGACTGTGGATTTTCAAGTCTTGAAATCACCTGAGCTCCCATCACAGCTGAGCAAGCTTTTTCCTTATCTTTATTCAGATATCTTTTCCCATTCTTCTGGTAGCACATCCTTACAGCACTTGGAGTTCCCTCCGTGGAGTTACATATTCCCACTTTCACTAGCTACCTTCAACTTACAGTGAAATTAAACAAGACATGAACTTCCTGTATCTCCCTCTGCTTTCCCACTCAGTATCTATAAATGTACCCAGCTTTATCTCTGTGGCTCCTAACAAAGATGTATGGGTAAAGACACCTTTCCGGCCACTCCTTGACATGTGCTTTTAATCTCAGTCCTTCAATCTACGATTCTGCTTCCTATACCCCTCTCGTCTCTTCTATATCTTTCTCTCTGTTGATTTTGTCGTCTCATATTAAAAATGTGCTCGAATCTCCTTAAGAAATCTTTTTCTCAGTTCTTCCTGGTTTTCATACTATCATATTATTTTTCTTTCTACACCATCAAGAATGTTCTACACACATGATCTTTAGCCCAACCCAGTGAGTCTGGCTTTCACTTCTACCTTGCTAGAGCAACCTTCTTTAAGAGCTCAGCAGTTTCTTGCTGACTCTCACACCTGGTGGCCAGTGTTGGTCCTTATCCTGTTTGCTTTCACTACAGTAATTAATTGTTGATCCGTTTTAAAAGATTTTAAATTAATAGTTTTATCAACAGCCTCTTCTTTTTGCCTTTTATGAGCCTGGCCAGTTCTTGTTCTCTGTCTCTTGTTCCTCTTCCTCTGCCTGTTCTCTATAGATGTTTATTCCCAGAATCTTCCTACTTGATCATCTTCCCTGGTTTGCTGTGCTCATCTTGGTCTCTCTCCTCTTCCCCAGCTTTGAATCTCACTTATATGAGCTGACTTCTAGTGCCCACTTTTTTTCGGAGTTTCACTTACTGTTACACACTTCTCTCTGGACTGCTGGTAGCACCCCAGATCCAAACCCAGACTTCCTAATATCGCCAAACTTTGCTTTCCTTTTTTAGTCCTCTTGTAGGTTTTTCTTTTTCTTTTCTTTTTTTTTTTTTTTTTTTCATGACCTCCACCCTTTCTCCTGAGGCAGGAACTCAGAGTAGCACTTATTTCTTTTTTGTTTCCACTGTAACTTCCCATATCCAAGCAATACCACAGTCTATCAGTTTGCCCTCCTAAAAGGCTCCCCATTCTGTCACACTTTCTATCTTCACAGCTGTTACCTTCATTCAGATACTTGCTATCTGCCTCTTGGTTAAACTGTTGGTGCTGACCTTTCCCACTGTTCAGCCTTTTGTTCCTCCAGCTTTCCACAACCATCTTTCATACTGCCCTGGTTTTCAAAGTCTTTGATTCCCATCACCCTTTTGAAAATGTTCTAGTTCCTTAGCATGGCATAATAGGCATGTTTCTCATTGACCCTACATCCGTCTCCTGTGTACTTGCCATATACCCTCAGCCTCACCCACACAATCTTTTTGAAATGCCCTTAGCATCTTACCCTCTTTGGTATCTCTCCATGCCTCCTCTTCCTGTACTTAAATGCCCTTTTTCTGGGCTTCCTGCTTAACGCAGTCACTCAGCAAACATTTAAGTGCCTTTTGTGAGCCTCTGTGGGCTCGTAGTCATCATTTAAAAACCAGCTCAGTTTTAACCATTTCTTAAAAATCTCTTGGATTTTTCCACATAGCATATACTATGTTGTAGTAAAATATACCTCTTTATGTGTCTTTGAGATTGATACTCTTTGAGGGCTCTTTGTATCATAAAAGTATTTATTTGTATAAGATTAACTAAGTGAAGGAAGAAACATTGCGGCTAGAACCAAAAAGAGTGAGATTTTGAAAGAGGTAAAGATTTTGAATAAGCTAAAATTAGAGGAAAAGAATTAGAGTTGCTAATGCTCCAAGTGGCAGAAGCATGGGCTTCTGGCCGGGTCTTCTGTCTTCCTCGTTAAGTATTAGTAGTGTCTCCTGAGTAACTCCCACTGGTTCTTGCCTATTGTATATTATTTCAAATAATAATACTAAGATTTTTAAGCAAGCAACTGAAATTTTAACAATCTTTTAAACTATATTCTTTTTATTATTTTTAATTTTTTAAAACTCTTCTAACAATCTTCATTACAAATTAGTGATTTTGTTCTTTCAATAAGTACTGTATTTCATGTAGCATATATTCATTCAAAGTATTACTATGGTAAAAGTGTTTATGCAGTGACACACGTGCTTTATTTTCACTTGAAAACATGTTCTTTCACTTCCTTCATTATTAGTTTGGATTCTTAGTAATTGAAGATCAGATCCTGTATTTGAAGCAGCTGCTGAGAAAACTCATAGAATGTTATTCTTAAATGGCAACTGTATTTTTTTCTTTCATCGATAATTTTGAAAAGGACTTAATTTGCTTTAGTTCTTAGGTTGTGATTAAAAGAATGAACTCAAAATCCCCCTATTAAAAATTAATATATTTTCTAATTCTAATAATTTAAACAAACTGTTTAAAATCTAGTGTTTCACACTCATTTAATACCTTTCTGTTACTAAATTTTGCCTATTTTTATGCACTGACTAGAGATGCAGAGTAACATAACAGTTTTAACTCATAGGGTTTACTCTTTTGTAAGGACTGTAGCAATGACAGTAATATTACTTTTTTAAAAATTATCCATTATTTAGAGGAAGAGATAGTAAAACTGTTAAGCATAAATTGAGTGTTTAATGCAAGTCTGTAATGTAGTCTGTTTTCTATCTGGTGGGATTTTGTGTGTTATGATTGTACATATTTAGATTTATCAAAATATAATTATCAAAATATAATTATCAAATTATATCAAAATATTATAATTAATACAATCAATCTTATATGATTATCAAAATATTATAATTAATTCAATCTTATTTTATTCAGGTATCATATAGTAATTTCAGTATAGCTTTTAAGACTTTGAGATTGTGATCATTATCTAAGCTTGGAAATTACAAATAAAAAGTTAATAGATTATCTTATTCTCTAAACCTCTACTAGTGAGCATTTTGCAAAAGCAATATATACAACCTAAGCAGAGAATAAAGTTCTTCCTATATTTTATTTTTTGTATGTAATGTACTAAATGCAGTGTTTTACCAAACTGTTCAGTGTGTGTTTAATCAATGTCAAAAATAGGTTTTTAAAAATATATATCCAAATATAATTTTTCATTTTACAGTATAGATTAAAATTAGTAGACAAATTAACCATTATACTTGATAATAACTAAGAAATAGCTTTGTCAAGATGTACAGAACTCCAGCCATCAAATATTTGATCACATTATTTTTTATTATTATGAAATTTAGTTTACCATTGGTTATTGTCATTGCTTACTTCAGTTCCACTGGCTGTGCTGGTCTTTAGAGAAAGTTTTAGAAACTTCTGCCTTTCAGAAGCAATATATAACTTTCTATCCTTTTCTAGGATATGGAAAAATGAAATAAATAATAGCAATACATTCAGAGTTTTACCTCATCCCTCTTTGTTTACACTGCCAAATTCCATCCTGCGGTCAAAGAACTGGTGGTTACCGGATGCTATGATTCTGTGATACGGGTATGGAAGGTTGATATGAGAGAGAATCCTGCTGTATTGATCCGACAGTTTGACACACACAGGAGTTTCATCAACTCTCTCTGCTTTGATATTGAAGGTATGTCAGAACATATTCCAAATGAAGAATTTTTAAAAATATTTTGTTCACTAAGAATTTTTCTAAGCTTGAAGGGATTTTGTGTGTTATGATTGTACATATTTAGATTTACGTGTATTTGCGGATCATATTGTAAACACAGGCACAGATTTAGCAGTGAGGGCATTTTGTTTGTAATTTTAAAATCATTAAATTCTGGGGTGCCTGTGTGGCTCAGTTGGTTAAGCACCTGAATCTTGATTTCGGCTCAAGGTCATGATCTTAGGGTCATGAAATTGAGCCCACATTGGACTCTGCGCTCAGCATGGAGTCTGCTTGTTCCTCTCCTTCTCCTCCCCACTGTGCATGCTCTCTCTCTAAGAAATTAAATAAAATCTTTTAAAAAAATCATTAAAGTCATTAAATCTTAAACGTTTAGATTCAACTAATCTTTGCTGTAACAACCAGATACCAAATTTTATAAGTATATTTCATTGGACTGATGATTATCCCCTCAGTAAGTTTCTTTTCTTTTCTTTCCTTTTTCTTTTTCTTTTCTTTTTCAGTAGGTTTCTCTTAAGTGGCTTTTGAGTTAAAAGGTTAAAATGATGAAGGGGGGGAAATGCCAAAAGAATATTAGATAGATAGCAGGGGAAACCTGTATTTATACTATGTACTGAGGGCACTGTGTGCTGGGCACCTTTGCATTCAGGTAACAGTTAACAGGTACATGTTATATAGTTGTCTGATTGCATCTTAAGAAATGTTCTATTATTGGCAATACTTAGGATGTTTCCAGCTTTCTCCTACCATGAACATGATTTCTGTGAATAAAATACACAAAAAAGTATATATAAAAGCTGTATGTACAGCTTTCTATATATACAAAGCTTTGTTGCACTGTTTATGATTCTATTCTCTTTTTTTTTTTTAAGATTTATTTATTTATTCATGAGAGACACAAAGAAAGAGCCAGAGACATAGGCAGAGGGAGAGGCAGGCTCCCCACAGAGAGCCCACACGCCCTGAGCCAAAGGCAGACATTCAACCATAGAGCCACCCAAGCATCCGTATGATTATTTTCTTAACATAAGTTCCCAGACTGGAGGTTGCTGAGTCGCATATTTCTGGAGTCCTTGCTGTGTGCTGTGATGTTTTAAGTACATGTGTAAACTAACTTATTCCCCACAGACCCTTATGAGAATATAGTCACCTTTACTTTATTTCAGACACTGATAGGTAGACTAGAACTATAATTAATTAGGATAGGGTCCAGATAAAAATGACAGTACTGCTAATATATTCAGTTTACTACAAGGATGTTAAGAAGTCAGAAAAGGAAAAGTCAACCAAGGATAGAAAGGTGTGCAAACTTTGTCTTGGTAAAAATAGCTCAAATTGAAAAAGAGGGATGAATTTCTTCAAATATTTGACTAAGATACCCAAATGTGAAACAAAAAAATAATCAGTCTATGTTGCTCCAGTAGGTAGAGATGGTACCAAAGCCACTGAAGACAGATATCTGTTGTTCAGAATTAGAACATTCTAGTATATAGGGTAGTTTATCAATTGACTAGCTGCTTTGTAAAATACTAAGTTCACAGTTACTGAACAACCATCTGTTCAAGATGGTGTGGAAGATATTCATGAGTGGGTATAAAGTTGAATTTGATGCTCTCTGAGGTCCCATTCAACTATAAGATGGTTTGACTAAGAATTTATGTTAAATTGGAACATCTGCTATTTATCATTTTATTCATTCCCTGATCGTTTATTAACTTTCTACTAGTATTAGGTATTTTGCTAACAGTATATATTAGAATATAGGTGTTTTTCCAGGAGTATAAAACAGATTATGTAGGTTAATAAAGGTGGGCAATACAGATATGTATTGAATAATTAAAATTATTTGTTTGGCTTTAGAATTTGAACCATTTACAAATGTAGTGAGATGCTCGTTTCTTTTTGTATTCAAATTCACATAAGTGACAAAGGGAAATAAGTCATCAAAACTAATTCAAAAGAGTGAAGAATTCATTTAAGATAATTGGAATTTGATTACTAGTTGTATTTGGGATTTTTTGTGCTTTTCTTCTTTTTTTTTTTTTTTTACTAAAATATTTTTTTTTATTTTTTTTTAATTTTTATTTATTTGTGATAGTCACAGAGAGAGAGAGAGAATGAGGCAGAGACACAGGCAGAGGGAGAAGCAGGCTCCATGCACCGGGAGCCCGACGTGGGATTCGATCCCGGGTCTCCAGGATCGCGCCCTGGGCCAAAGGCAGGCGCCAAACCGCTGCGCCACCCAGGGATCCCACTAAAATATCATTTAAGAGCCCTCTGATTCTTTGTTATACTAGGATGTGTTTTCCCGATTTCATATTACTTGTTTCTACCTATGTGTAGTATTCGTGAGTAATTTTATTTTTTTTTAAATAGGTCATCACATGTATTCAGGAGATTGCACAGGGGTGATTGTTGTTTGGAATACCTATGTCAAAGTTAATGATGTGAAACATTCAGTGCGCCACTGGAGTGTAAATAAGGTATAAAATCATATTTCATATTTGGGAATTAATTAAAGAAATTAGAAAAAATTGAACCTAATGACTTTAGAAATAAGACATCAGGACATTATTTCTCTCCTCTCAAAAAAAATGAAGTTTTTCTCAGCCCCAGCAAAGTCAATTATCATTGATTAATTATGTAGTCTTCCTGATAGCTAATTGATGACACAGCAACTTAGAGAAAATTTTAATTTTGGCCAAACTTAACTTTCTTATTTTTGAACCGTAATTTGTGATATGACATTCAATGATCCATTGCTGGAATTATGCTAAAGTGAGGAATATGTTATATTACCATCTGTAAGTAATACCTTATATTTTCTGCTATTCATGTTCTTTTTTTTTTTTTACCCCATAACATTACTCTAAAACCAGTGTGCTCAATGTTTTGTTAACAGTGCTGCCTTTCACATTTATGTAATCAAAAGTATGTAATATGAGTCGGTCTATCATTTATTCACAATAATTCTTTACATTTGAATTGTACTAAGTAGGCAGGAATGAACGAACTCTCATTTTTGGTGTAGAGGGTTTTTAAGGCTGTTATATTAAGCAATTTTATTGGTGCATATTCAGTATTTTTTAACTAAAAACACAAAGTGAATTATTAAACCTGAGTTTGTTTTACGTAAGTTGATATAGTTTCTGTCTTATATGCTGTACTTTTGTTCTTGTAACAATTGTCCTCGTTTGAGAAAAAGACACCGTAAGTGATAAAGGATTGTACAAACTTTAGTTAAATCTGTTGAATCTGTCAGCTCTATTTTTAAAACTGTTCTATTTTTAGTCATTTTTATCTAGTCTGTCAGATTAAGAATTGATGGCTTAGGATTCATGTTGTAGCCTAGTTTCACACATTTTGAAAAGAACTTTTTTTTTTTTTTAAGATTTTATTTATTCATGAGAGAGAGAGAGAGAGAGGCAGAGACACAGACAGAGGGAGAAGGGAGCCCAGTGCGGGGAGTCCGATCTGGGACTCGATCCGGGACTCGATCTGGGACTCCAGGATCACGCCCTGGGCCAAAGGCAGGCTCTAAACCGCTGAGCCACCCAGGGATCCCCTGAAAAGAACTTTCTAATGACTTATATACCTAAGGGATTGGCAAAACTCCAAAGGCACCTTTTCCACTAATTTGAGTGTACAGTGCAGATTCTACTATTTGTGTTAAAAATAATTTGTTTCCTTACCTCAATATAGTAACTAAAAGGCAAACTTATCTTCAAAGTCTGCCGCCTGGTGGTTACTTGAGACAGTCCAAAATAAAAAGTTAGGAAATGAGCTGGAGTCTCTTTTAGGAGCTAATGCCCTAGGACAAACTGTAGACTGTGATTTCTTACCTAGTTCTCTTCAGCCGGCAGCGTGAGAAATGCTAAATTATACTCACCTGTCCCTTAAGATGACCTGTCCATGTGCTATGGCCCACACAGGACATGGACTTCAAAACTAAGGCTTTTTGTTTTTTGTTTGAGTGTGAATATGATAAAGAAAAGTAAAGGGAAGTCACTAACAGATACTACAAATGCTAAATTTGCTGGCACTTTTGTCAATTTCATGCCCAACACTTTTTAGACAGTTTTGTGTTTTGATTTTGCACTTTTGCATTTGTGTGTTGCTCAGACTCCCAGCAGTGCATCGCATCCCCAGACTGTTGTAGTTCAGTCACTATAACGTTACCCCATGTGTACTGTCAGTGCTTTTTTTTCTGTAACTTTAGAAAAGCAGCTAACAGCAGGCTTTGCAGCTTGGGCTCAGCTGTTGATACTCGGATCATAGCAGTTTGTTCTCCACCACTGCTGGTGGCAAACTACCTCTGAAGGGGAGGAACATCCTCTCAGAGAAAGAGACAAAGCATGCTAACAGGTCATCAAAGGAAAAGAATTCACTATTCTGCCTGAAGGTTAAAGCAGACTTTCTTCTGACTCTCTGGACTTTAGTCTAAACAGTTTTGTATTTATGAGTTTTTTTCCTTTTTTCCTAGTAATCCACACAAAAAGGACCTTTAGTAATATTTGCTATGTGTGGCTCATCCAGGCAGATTTTCCTTCAGTACATAGGTCTTTCTTGACATCCTAAGTCAGGCATCTTCTATAGCTGCCTTAAATAATTATCAAAAAAAAAAAAAATGCTGGAGGCTCAGGTGCACTAAAGATTCGGCTCCACCTGTGGCCACCCTCCACCATGGCCAAGGAACGCATTGCTGCTGGAGCTGTAGTGGTCATTAATGCTACTTGACAGGAGGTGCTGAAGACCACCCTTGTCCACCATGGCCTCGCACAGTGGATTCGCAAAGCTGTCAAAGCCTTAGACAAGTGCCAGACCCATCTTAGGTGTGCTTGCATCCAACTCTGATGAGCCTCTGTAGGTCAAGTTGGTGGAGGCTCTTTGTGCTGAACACCAAATCAACCTAATTAAGGTTGATGACAAGAAGAAACTAAGGGAATGAATGGGTAGACCTCTGTGAAACTGACAGAGGGGGGAAAACTCCATGAAGTCGTTGGTTGCAGTTGTGTGGTGATTAAGGACTATGGCAAAGAGTCTCAGACCAAGGATGTCATCACAGAATACTTCAGATGCAAGAAATGATTCTTGTTGCTTAAAAAAAAAAAAAATTCCCTAAAATTACAATCTAAATTACATGGTCTCAGAATAAGATGTCAATAAGATGCCATACCTTTTTTAGGACAACGCGGGGATAAATGCATGAAGACATAATCTTAGACTGAAATAGAACTTAAAAGTCAATTCTGTACTAACTTTTGAAGTCATAAAGATTAGCAGCTTTCTTATATGATGGTAAGCAAGAAAATACAAAGAAGTTGTGTTTTATGAAGTGCTTATTTGGGAATACATTACAGAAATACTAATTAAATGTGGTATTACATAACAATCAAAAAAGACATACTGTCAGCTGTATTTTCAACCTGTAAGTGAAGTTACTGGAATTCTTTTTGCTAACAATTTAAAAAAATACTTTAAATTACGATAAAAAATGACTTCCTTAAATTAGTTTTGTACTCCAAAAGGGGCTTTATATTAGACAATCTGTTAAGTGATAATATTTTTATAATCTTTTTAAATCATTTTAGGAAATTAAAGAGAGTGAGTTTAAGGGGATTCCCATAAGTTATCTGGAGGTTCATCCCAATGGAAAACGATTGTTAATCCATACCAAAGACAGTACTTTGAGAATTATGGATCTCCGAATGTAAGTATATTTCAGTATTGACAGGTCAATACTGACTGACTCATAGAATAAGAAATGAGTTAATTCATATGTATAAAATGAAGCTGTGGTTCTCAAGTAGACAGTTTGTCCTCTCAGAAGACGTCTAACAATGTCTAAAGGCATTTTTGAATGTTAGTATTTAGTGAATAGAGATCAGATAGTATATAGTGGATAGAGACCAGAGATACTGCTAAGTATTCTACAGTTTATAAGACAGTCCCTCCACAAAGAATTTTCTGGCTCAAAATGTGAATAGTTCTGGAGCTGAAATATAGTCAGTTGCTTTTTGTTGTTACAATTTAAATCTTTTTTTTTAAAGATTTTATTTATTCATGATAGAGAGAGAGAGAGAGAGAGAGAGAAAGAGACAGGCAGAAGGAGAAGCAGGCTCCATGCAGGGAGCCTGACTTGATCCTGGGACTCTAGGATCAAGCCCCAGGCCAAAGGCAGACGCTAAACTGCTGAGCCACCCAGGCTGCCCTGTTGTTACAATTTAAAAAGAAGAAACTTTTGCCTTAGACTATCTTTTATCTCTATGATAATGGTATAGCATAGTACTATGATATAATATCGTAACAGAATGAGATGGTTTTTGATCAATATATCCTTGTTTTCCTTATTTTGTTTTATTTCTAAATTAAAAAAGGAAATTTCCTAAATATAAAAAGCAGAAGCAGAGTTCTGAAAAAAACAGCATGGTCTTCTGGTATGCTTTTGTTTTGGTGTTAAGCATACCAATGAAACAAATGAGAACTCTAGTTTTATTAGATTTCATTATTGTGTTTAGAAAGGAAAATGTGATCTATACTGGTTTATTCTACAATTCACTTGTAGGGCTAACTGGTAAGGACTTCATTGTTTATGCAGAGCTGTTTAGGATACAGGCATCAGTGCAATTGGAGAATTCAGAGTAGTTCATCAGGAGTTTATAATCTAGTTATACTGCCTCCAGAATAACACAAGACATTTAGTTAGGCTAAATATTGAAATCTTCTAAGACTGGAATCTGTTTATTCTTCTTTTATACATAATACCCATGTCATGCTTGGAAGATAGCAAGTGCTTGATATGTATTATTTTAATGACTATAAATATTTCATAAAAGGATTATATCTCTCATGGCAACAGGTAAAGGTGATGATGGCTATTCTATAGTCTTCTGTTAAAGGCTCTATGGAGAGGCTGGCCTTTGAGCTCAATCTGAAAGGATGGATAGAATTTAGGTAAGATAGAAGTGTTATCAGGAGGGTGGGAAATATGAAGATCCTGGAATAAAATTCCGAGGTAGGATAATAGAAGTTGTGTTCAAGGCAGGGTGAGTAAGTCTGTAGAAGCATTAATTTCTTGATAAGGAGTGCTGAGAGAGAATTTTTTTAGAAATGGATTAGTGCCATGTTTAAAAGGGTAGGCCTAAAGAATTTGGTTATTCTCTTTTTAAGTAGTGTACAGTATTCAGTTTAGAATCCTGCTTGAGCTTTGGAGGCAAACTCCTTAGAGTCAAATACTGCCTTTTTCATCCCTGACCAACTGATTAACCATTCTGTGCCTCTCTTTTCTCCTCACTCAAATGGGAGAAATAATAAACCATATTCATAAGGGTTTTGTGGGGAATAAATTAGTTTATACATGTAAAGTACTTAAAACATTATACCATATAGCAAGGACTCCAGAAATATTTGAGCCAGTAACCTGAGGTCTGGGAATTTATGTGAAAATAGTTATAAAACAGTGAAAAAATACATTTACACAAGATTGTTCATGGAACTCATGTTCATGGTAGGGGAAAGCTACAGACATCCTAAGTGTTGTCCCATAGTAGATGATTTCTTAAGGAATGTTTAGAGTGTGATAAAATATACCTACTAAACGAAAGCATAATCATAATCAGTATTTCCTGACACAGAAGGCCATTATTATGATTTATTGTTAAAAAAAAAAAGCATATGTTGGGACACTGTATGTAATGTCCTCTCTGTAAACCAAGGATGATAATAGTGCTTACCTGGCACATAGTGAGCACTAAAATAATGTTAGCTATTATTCACAAATGAAAAAGTGTAGAAGGTTATATACCATATTTAATAGATGATTTAATAATATTTCTGTGTAATATTCCTGTAAGAATCCAACTACTCGTGTGATTTTAAAAATTTATCACATGGGAAAAATAGAATATAACAGTTTTGTACATTTTTTTTTTAAATATTTTTTTCAATTTTTATTTATTTATGATAGTCACAGAGAGAGAGAGAGAGAGAGGCAGAGACACAGGCCGAGGGAGAAGCAGGCTCCATGCACCGGGAGCCCGATGTGGGATTCGATCCCGGGTCTCCAGGATCGCGCCCTGGGCCAAAGGCAGGCGCCAAACCGCTGCGCCACCCAGGGATCCCAGTTTTGTACATTTTTAAGTAACCAACGCAAATACCACTTCTATAAAGGAAGCTCCCTCTTCACAGCTAGAAATAATCACTTTCATCCAAATCTCCAAAGTACTCATTTTGTTCTTTTGTGACACTTTCTGCATCCAATTTCTGTTTTATATTAATGCATTCTTTCTCTCTCCTGCTAAATTATAAAGTCCCTGAGCTCTGGGACTCCCTCTTCATTATTCTGCATCATTGTAGAATGTCTCCCACATAACAGATTCTCAAAAAATTGTTAAATGCAAAAGAAGTATTTAAAAAAAAAAGTTTTTAAAAGAGAAGGTTTTTTTTAATCAATCTTTTCAGTGAGTAAGGTTACATTTGTGAAATCTTTTTTGTTTGTAGATTAGCAGCAAGGAAATTTGTAGGTGCAGCAAATTACCGGGAAAAAATTCATAGTACTTTGACACCATGTGGGACTTTTCTCTTTGCTGGAAGTGAGGATGGTATAGTATATGTTTGGAACCCAGAAACAGGTAAATATTTCATTGATCTTAAAAATTTTTTTTGGATTGCTTTTGTTTGAAGAGGTGTGGAAACTACCATTTTGTGAAATAATTTTGAAGGAAATTCTGATTTCAGGTTCTCAGTTATGTTTTTCAAAATGGGAAAGCTGATAATGGGACTCTGCTGTCGCCTAAATTTATATTAACTTTGGCCTTTATTGCTTTGATATCTTCATGGATTTAGAATTTCACATTATAATTCAAGGCTTATTCTATCCTTGTGTTATAATGAGATATTATCAATCTTATGAGAAGTATTTTTCATTGTGGTTGACATGTGATATTAGTTTCAGGTGTACAAGGAACATAAAGATTCAACAGTTATATACATTACAAAATGCTCACAATAATAAGTGTAGTTACCATGTGTCACTATACAAAGTTATTTCAGTATTATTGACTATATTCCCTATGCTGTATTAAGAGAAGTTCTTAATCAAGATTGTAATACAAAATACTTATAAGCTGAACTTGGAATGTAAGTGGGTATACAAACGGCTAAACAGCTGTAATATATCTTTTTATTAGAAATAAACCAATTCCTCTCAAAGTTTTGCTGTCTGAAACTTAATAGCTATTTATCTGGGATGCCTGGCTGGCTCAGTTGATAGAGCATGCGACTCTTGATCCTTGGGATTATAAGTTCGAGCCCCACATGGGTGTAGAGAGTACTTAAAAGTAAAAATCCTTAAAAGAGAAAAAACAAAAGGGATTTACTTCAATTATGGTAATTAATATTTTCCCAGTACAGTAAGCTGTTACATTGGGAAGTTCATTGGTGCCTTACCTTTGCTTTTCAAAAGAAAATCTAAAACCACATAAACATTTGTTAGCAATAAATTGAATTTTATAAAATTTGAAGTAACTTTAATCAATAGTTTGTGGTTCACTGTGTTTATTCTGTTGATATTTTCCCCAAGTTTTTATTTAAATTCCAGTTAGTTAACATACAGTGTAGTATTTTTGAGGTGTAGAATTTATCGGTCCAACACTTAAATATACAGTACCTAGCTCATTGCAGCAAGTGCCCTCTATAATGCACATTCTCTCCATCTTTCCTTTAGGCATTTTTGACTAATCAGTTCGCCCTGGGTTTGTTTGTTTTTTTTTTTTTTCTTACTGAGTGTTGATACTTTAGTATCAGTTTGGAGGCGTTAAATCTCTTTTCTACTTCAATAAATAGATCTTGGGTTTTTTTGCTTTTTGAGCTCCAGTTTTCATATGCTCCTTAGACCTCCATTGCAGGCTTCTTTTAGCCATGAATAATCATGTATCTTGAAAGCAGGCGGTACCTCAGTTTTTGGAAAAAGTAGAAAAATGAATTACCTACTAAACTCCTTCAGCCAGTTTCTTCAGTTCTAGAATCCATAGCCTAACCACCCCCCCGACCCCCGCCCCAGTCCTCCTGGAGTTCTTTGTTATGAATTTGCATTTGCCCAGCTGTCACTTCTCAGAGTCAGGTACTTCTCTCCTGCTAAGCTCTTTTTAAAAAAATTTTGTGCCTTGAAAACCTCATTGAAGAGGTTGGGTTGAGAAGTAGAAAGGGGAGATACAAGACAATGAAAAATAATTGTTTAATATGAGTTCCATGACTATTTTTAAGTATTTGAGTTTTTCATGTAAATAATGCAAGCTTTGTTATTACTTACTATAACTATTTTTAGTAAGTTACAGAATAATCTTCTAATGAGAGAAATTTGAGATAGTGCAAATTATTAAATGTCTTTTTTTACTTAGGAGAACAAGTAGCAATGTATTCTGACCTGCCATTCAAATCACCCATTCGAGACATTTCTTATCACCCACTTGAAAATATGGTTGCATTTTGTGCATTTGGGCAGAATGAGCCAATTCTTCTGTATATTTACGATTTCTATGGTAAGTTCACTGCTGATAAGTAGAGTATTTCAAGTAACTTTTAGATGGAACCAAGAATCATGAGCTTTGTGACAACTATCAACCTTTGTTTTAATGAAGCTCTCTTGAATATGTTTTAAGACACAAACAGATTAAATAGATTACATTATTATTATATTAGGATATTTTATTTTTCCATAAGCACTGTTATGGAGTTTAAATGTCAGCAAAGGTACACATAAATTGTTGTGCTTTGTTGGAATCACAGAAAGGTAATCATCACTTTCTTTTTAAATTTAAATAAATAAAATTCGCCTAAAAATTATTTGAGAATGTGTTAACTACATTTAAAAGATATACAACATTTAGGAAATAAGGATCTTTAATGTTTTCATTTGAATATTTAGTTTCTCATTCCTTGGTTTTGTTTTTCACTAAAGCACATGGTTGTAATAAGTCACAGTCTTAAGAATCTCTTACCCTAGAAGGAAGGCAAAACCTCAAATGTCTATGAAAACAAGATCTGGAATTAGAAATTTAATGTCTTTTTCTACTCTAAAATTACACTATTCTGTCATTCTAACAAAAAATAAGGAAACAAAGACTCTGACTACATTTTTGAGGAATAATATGGCATTCTTAAAATTATTTGGATTTATGTTACTTTTTATACATTTCTTTAATTTCTGTCCTGAGGTTAGGACTTCATTGTTCTGCATTATTTGTACTAATAGTGTTGTCACTCCCAGAACCCAGTTCCATTTTCTTTATATATTAAATCTTGTTCAAAAATAAAACGGTCTTTAGTAGTCTCTGATTTGTTTAGGATGTCAAGTATCATCTTTTGCTGTTTTTGCTAAGCTAGGGAGATTCACACACAATGTCATAAATACACAAATACATAGGTAATATCAACATGGAATTATTTGGCAGAAAGTCTTAAATTTAAATGAAATGGGAGTGGTTACATTTATTATGTTAATACAGATATTGCTTAGCAGTTAATTAGTTATGGGTTAATGGTTGTAGTAAGTGCTAAATTATTAGACAGTTAAGTTCTAAACCTGAAATTGTTGATCATTTTATGAATTTTATTATGCTATCCAGGTAAATCATATTAGAAAAAAAATTTGTAAAATTGAGATTTCTTTTGAAAAATTTTACCAGGAAGAGATACAGAATTTCTCTAACACATATTCAAACCATTCATATTCAGACCATTCACTTGTTCAAACACAAACAGGCCATTCTTTGTGCATGCACTCACTCTTCACATGAAGGGGAGTCACACCTAGGCAGCGCGTCACTGGGACTATTTTACAGAAGCAGGCGGCACAGTTGTTTCCTCAGAACCTTTAGAGCTTTTACACAGTATCCCTTCAATTCCTAATGTGCTTTATAGGCTTTTGCAGTTTTCACTACAAATGCAAGTGGAAGTTCCATTCTTTATCTTTTTTTTTCCCCCCCAGTATTTTTTTTGTCACTGATTGAGGTTTTCATCATTAGGTTAGCCAGTTTGGTTTGCCAATTTGGTTTTTTGATAGTAGGCTTTTAGACTAAGAAGTCCATTCTAGAAATGTAAGCAGAAAGCAAAGCATTTTTAGGAGTTCAAAAACAGAGGTCTTAGGTTCAGTTCTGTTTCTGTAGTGTACAAGCCTCTTGCCTTCCTGAAGCTCCATTTCCTTATCTGGTAAGTGGCACAACTAATGTCCATACCTCTGCTACCTAAGAGAGTCATTTGTGAGGATACTGTGAGGCAGGGACTGTGAAAGTACTTTGCAAATTGAATATAATAAATGTAATAAGGACTATATTGAAACAAGGAAGAAGGTAAAATGGGTTGTTGTCATGCTCATTTAACCCATATATACTTTATGGGAACTGAGGTTTTAATATGCTGATAAACACCTCTATATGAAAGGGAATTGAGAAAAAGTTTTTCCCCACTCTTTTATTAATTCTGTTGGCAGCCCTTTATTTATTAGAGTGTGTACCTTTCTGGGTCAGTTGTATTAGGAAATAAGTGCATGAAGTTAAGGACATTTTATGTGTACTGTATTTATGTAGAAGAGGAAGGAATTCAAAGTGTTTCAGAAATTAAAATGTTCAAATAATACACATGAAATTAAAATTATTTTGTGCCATGATTTTAGAACACAATTTTCAGTATACTAACACCTTTACAAATAAAATTCAAAATGTTTCAACACATTTTCCTAACTCTTTACTGCCTATTTTTAAAATGAGGAAGCTTAGGAAGAGGTTACATAATGCCAAGTAATCCAAGATTTAGCACAATTCTTGTGAATGGTTAATACTGGTATTCATAAGAAAACAAAAAGTTTTAGACTCTAAAATATTTTACTCATAAATTCAGGCTGTAATCATCAATTCAATAGTATTTAGATTTTTCATTAAAACTTATTTATTATTAGCCTTTTACAGGTTTGCCTTATATTTTACTCATTTTTAATGCAAGAATATTCTGCCCAAACTTTCTTTTCTGAAAATAAAGTTTACATGTATCTTTACATAAATGTATAAAATTTGAAAGATTGAACAGTTACATGATTTTTAAATACTATTTATCTGAATGCTCATACATTTAGGTATTTTTCAAGGAAAATGGAGTAGACTCATTTTTTTGGTAAGTTAAATAAGCTGCTAATGAGACCACAGTGGTAGCTAAATGTATCATCTGTCTTTCAGTTCTAGCAAAATCTGTGAAGAGTCAGCAAGCGTCTTTCCCTGTTAAGCATATGTTCAAGTTGTGGTCTTTTGGGTCTTTCATTCTACTGACTTTTTGCTTTTTTTGGTAAGAAATACAATTTTTACTTTCAGAAGGCAGTTTTATTTGCCTGTTGTTGAAAGGGTTAATCATCTAGTAATACAAAATTTAGTCACAGAGTACCACAAATAATGTACTTTTAGGATTCCCATAATAATGCTAGTCAGAAGAAACGGCTTCTGCATTAAGTTTATGAAGCCAGACATCAGCAGTTAGGGTTAGGGTTAGGATTAATATTCGTCTATCTCCATCTCTAGGATCCTGTTCTACATGTAATGATAAACATAACTAATACTTACGAAGCACTTTCTTTGTTCCTGGTACTGTTTTAAGCACTTTACATATATTTACTTCATTTTTCACAATGATCTTAGTATAGGTACTATAATTATCCTCATTTTACATAAGCCAGGACTTGGATCCATACAGTCTGGACTTGGAGACTATTCTCTTATTTGCTACACTAACCTGCCTTTTTAGAAAATTTCCTGAAATACTAGCTTTTGATTGTCTGATAAGCAAACCCTTTTTTTTTTTTTCTGCAATACCATTTACTTTATGCCTCTCTGTGGAGTGATTTCTTTGTATCATCTGTACTTTGTAGGCAGCAGAGATGGAGACTTATTAATATTTTTATTACCCTTACCTATCCCGAATATATGTGTATATTCGGGACACACAATGAATATGACACACAATGAATATGACACACAATGAATATATGTGTAGTATTTTAAGTAGGATCAAGTGTTAGTTAATTTGGGAAGTTCTCAGCATTATTTTCTAATCCCAGGTGATGAGCCTAATTTTCCACTAGGTGGCAATCTCTTCTCTGAATCAGTGTTAACTCTGGATACTTCTTTAGTCATAGTATCTTAGACAAGACAAATTATTGAGCATCTATTGTGTGCCAAGTTGAGCAGGGCTATAAAGTCCAGCAGTCAGACTCAGATTACCATGCTCTTTTCCAGTCTTTTGTGCTTCCCAAGTGGTTGATGAAACCTGTGGCAAAATTTGTTACACTGAACAGCAGTCTCTACCATTGACGCTAAATGGAATTTATTCTATTTATTATATTTCTAAAATTTGTATTTGTTAACAACCGCCTACACCATTGTTGTTGATAGCTTTGTTTTTCACAGTGTGACATACTGTACCAGAGTTCAAGGCAATGTATATCTTTATGTTCCTATAAAAAAATTGTTATGTAACTTGCTCATTGACCAAAAATCCATGGTGTTTGCAATTCCTTATGTCTAACGTAGTACCTGGCACATTACTGATGTGCAAGAAGTGTTGGAAATAAGAATTTAAAATCCTATAGGATAGCATTTTCCCTTTGATTTTATAAAAATACAGAATGAAAGTCATGATCAGTGAGTAAATTGGGGGCTAATAATAATAGTGGTAGTACTAGCTAACATTTATCAAACATTTCTGTGTGTCCCCTACTCTTATGAACATTTTACATACACTTTTCCATATAGTTCTTTCAAAGCCCCACAAGGTAGATGCTATTAATACCCTCATTTTGCAGATGATGAAACTGAGGCACAGGGAGAATGAAGTAATTTACATAAGGTCACACATTTGGTAAATGTTAAAGTTTACCCAGCTGTCCGAGTCCAGAGCCCATACTCTTAAAACAGTGTATTGTTTGTTTTCAATTTTGATATTTAGGGGGGGCCCTTAAGACTAAAAGGAATTTTCATTATCTAGTATTCTTAATAGTTCACTCTTTTACAAATGTTGCGGATGATTAAAAGGCATTAAGTGATTGTATTCTCCATATAACCCAAAATATGAATTAGCTTTATTATGTATTCAGTCTTAATGTTAACTAACTTTATAATAATTTTGCAACAAGGTAGTGTTTCTGGTTGAAACTAATTTAATATGCATAGTTGTATAATGTAATAGTGTTCTTAAAGTACTAATGACTAATGATTCAAAAACAAACTCAGTTACAATTCTCATACTTGGATAAGATTATGCAGTAGCGTATATAACTGATTATAGGTCATAGTTTAAAATATGTTCTTATCCTATTAGGAAAATTAAGAGATAGAAATGCCATATTAGAAGGCATGCTTAAACTACCTGTTTCTTGGTCATATCCTGAAGTCTTTATTTTAATATTCTCCATATAATGGATACTTTGATTTGAAAGGCTATGTCATTCAAGGATTCAGGATATATGAAAAACTGGCTTTGAGCATAAACCAGAGTCCTGAGTTCGTCATCCAGGCATTCTTTTTTTTTTTTTTTTTTAATGCTTATATTGTGCTTTGAAAGTGCACCAAGAGGGAAGAATGGTACAGTGCAAAATAGCAGGATGGTGGGAAAGGCTGGAGTACGAGTTAGCTCATTGGGGTTCTAGACAAAGTGCAGTCACTTTCTGTTTGACCCTGGTCAAGTAATTTAGCATTTTTGCATCTGTTTTTTAACATGTAAAATAAAAATACCTGTCCTGTTTTATCTATGTGTTTCATCAAAGGCAAAAATGAAACTATAAAGTATAGCATGGAGCAGAGATATATTAAGAGCTCCTGACCCAGGATGCAGTAGAAATCCTAGCTGTTTTCTGTAGCAATATACGCGTCACACAGTTTAGTTGCATGGCATGATGTATGAAAATTGATTGATAATGGAATAGGAAATCAACAAAAGAATAATAGTATGTACATCAGCAATTTGGAGATAGTTTATTATATTTTGGTGTTCACTTAACAGATTACTGGATGCTGGTAGATGCTCTTGCTTTTGGTTGGCTTTGAGACATGAATCTGTTACACTTTCTTATAGAAAACTTTGGACAGTTTCGTTAGTAACACAAGTTCTCCTGTCAATAGAACTTCTCTGGTCCATCCACATAGTTTCTTCAGATTAGCTGAAGCTGAAACAAGTCAGGCCTTGTAAAATACAATTTAAAAAAAGCATTATAAACCCTTGAACATTCTTATCCTAGTCCATTCAGGCTACTATAACAAAATACCAGAAACTTCATGGCTTGTAAACAACAGAAATTTCTATCTCACAGTTCTGAATGCTAGGAAATCCTTGAGATCAAGGCATGGCAGATTCAGTGTCCAGTGAGAGCTCACTGTCTGGTTCATAGAATGGTACCGTCTAGCTGTAACCTCACATGTAGAGGGGTAAGGGAATTCTCTGAGGCCTCTTTTTAAAGGGGAACTTAGTGCCCTTCGCATTCATGAGGGTTCTGCTCTCATGACCTAATCACCTCCTGAAGGCCCCACCTCCAAGTACCACCACTTTGGGCATTAGATCATGGGAATCTCAAGGGGACACAAACACTCAGACCACATAAATTACCTACACAGCAAATGCTAGAGGAAGGCAAAGAGGATGCTGCATAACTGCTGACTGCTAGGAACCTAGCACAGTAGACCTACTATACAGCTTACAGTAATACTATATTAAAAATAGAATCATTTATAAGTAAAAGAATTAGGTATCCAGTAAAATGACTGTATGCAGTAACAGAACTATATTTAATAATAGGTCTTGAACAAAGGGATTAAGTGTTGAACCAGAAGGCAGTCTTAATATAAGAGGAAGATATTTTGGTTTTCGTTGTACTTTATTATTATAAAGTCAGTAACATAAGTAAACTTAGGTTTAAATAATAACAAACTTTGTATTCACTTCAAATGCAAAGGGCTCTTGATTAAAAATATCTTATTTCCTCTGTTCTTCCTCCTATAAAGATAAAAATCTCCTGAGAAAACCACGCTATTTCTTATAATTGTTTAAGGCCAGAACATACACAAAAGCACTGAACTTATTATAAATCAAAATTTGATTATCAGTTCTGAAAACATTGTACAATTTTTTTAATTGTGCAAAATTTAGAATCCCCAACTATAGCCAGCTGTAGGTAGATTTGGAAGTAATTTGATGGGTATAATGTTCCTTTAAACAAATGTAGTTGCCCAGTCTATGTTTCTCAGCCCCTTGTGGATTCCTCTGCTACACCAGTTAGCACATAACAGTAATTTCTTGTTGACCTTCAAAAGATTCAGACCCAAGTGGGGACCAGTGTCTTTGTATTCCCGGAGCCTGCTGTCTAAAAGTTGTGGATATGAGATTGTTAAAATTTTGAGTTTTATCAGGTTAGGTTAGAGTTTTAAATGTACAAAATTAAATTAGCCAAAGAAGACAAAATGACTAAGTAAAGAAATAGTTACTTAATTACAACATCATACTCCCAATCATGGCCTATAAAAAAATGTTTCAGAAAGCTTGAAATGTTAGAAGCACAGAGCTTGAGTGAATTTCAGAAAGCATCAATTATGACCTATTTTACAGTGAAATCTGTATAGTGTTACACAGATAGATGTATATACTTCTGGAGGATTAAGGAGGGATAGGATGCAAAAACTTGTAAGTAGCTTCTGTTTCTGGTATCTGAGAAACTAGGTCTTTGTGAATAGTTCTGCAGATTGTGTTTTATGGCTGCCTTCACAGCACCAGAAGTGTTAAAGATAAAGTTAGGTGTTAATGTGACTCCTTGAAATCCAGTAGATGGCTTTTGTATGGAAAATTCCCCTTAAACAACAGAAATAAGTATTCATAAATTGTTGGATGTTTATTTTTGTAATCTGCCTCTGTGTAGGCCATTTTAATTCTTTCTGAAAGGCATCCTAATACTGCAAAAAATAAACAAGTATTTAGGCAGTGCTTTTTGTTATTTTTTACCAGTTAAAAAATATAATACATGTTTAGCATAGCGTAATACTTAGAAAACACAATTTTGCAAAAAGAATAAGATAAATACCAAAATCCCGCTATCCTGTATAACTGTTTATACCCGAGTTTATGTCTTCTGCACATAGCCACTCACAGATTAAAGTGAAATCATGGTTGACTGATAGATAACTAGCAAGTACAGAAAAACAGGGAGTCAGGAAATGCCATTAAATATTCAAATCCAGCTTTACTTTCCCTTCATAACAACAAACAACAATGAAGTGTTCAAAAGGACAGTTTTGAAAAACAAATAAGGCAAAGATTGTGAAACATGATTTTCACCTGTTGATTCATTCATCCCTGGCCCATAAGCCTTCCAATTTCCAGTTCATAGAGCGCTTTTCTTTTACAGCTTCAGAGTTTTCTCTTGTTCTTTAAACAATCTTTGGATATTTGGGAGTGAATTGTCAGAGTGCTATGAAAGAAAGTCCAAAATATGTACTGAAAAATAGCAGTCAGACCTATGAAAATATAAATATAGAAGCAGCTACACTTCCATGTGAGAACAGTAATTGGTATTGAGGAAGGAGCATCTGTCTCTGAAAGAGTGAATGGTAAGCAGGTCTGAGGAGACCTCAGTAAATGTTCCCCGGTACTTCCATCATCAGGGTCTGCAGGAATAGAGTGCCTGTTAGTATGGAGCTGTGCATTATTTAGAGTGTATAAATGAAGTAGGGCATGAATATGGTGATCAGGGACCGAAAGTGTTTTATATGTGCTATCTCACATTCATGGTTGGTGCAGCTAAAGTTGGTGACTAAAAAACTGATCATCCTTTTGTGTATTTATTGTATTTAAAAACTATTTTGTCTCTGATTAATAATGCATTAGCGATATTTCATCATGGCAATTAGACTTCTATATATAACTTTAGTGGCTGAATTCCCTTTCATTAAATGTATACACCATAATTTATTTAAATGATTATTGTACAATTCCACTGTTAGATATTTTTTTCAGTATTTTAAGCAGTACTTTGGTACACACCTCTTATTCAGTTCATTTCTTAGGAAAAAGTATCTTGAGGTATACTAGATCAGTTAAACAGGCCAAAAAAAAAAGAAAGAAAGAAACCATCACTTTCTAATTTGCTTTCCCCCCCTTATTTCTTCTTGTTGGTGATGTTGAATATATTTTTATTGGCCGCATAGTTCTTTTGTGAATTTTCTGTAGTGATTCTTTGTCCATTTTCTGTTAGATTAGTCATTTTTAATTCATTTTGTGGAGATTCTTTGCATGTTAAGAATATTAACCCCCAGGGTGCCTGGGTGGCTCAGTTGGTTAAAAGCATCTGACTTTGACTCAGGTCATAATCTCCAGGTCCTGGAATGGAACCCACATCTGGTACCCCACTCAGTGGGGAATGTTTGTCCCTCTCCCTCTGCCCCCCCTCCTGCTTGTGCTTTCTGTCTCTCAAATAAATAAAATCTTAAAAATATATATATTAACCCCTTTTATCACTAGCTTGTCATTTGCTTTTATTTATATTTTTTTTGGTACGAATAGCATTTTTAAGGTATAATTGACATGCAGTAAACTGTATGAGTGTAGATATATTTAAACACTTCTGAGACCATCATCTCAATGAAGATAATAAACATATCCATCATCTGTAAGTTACTTTGTGTTCCTTTGAAATCTCTCCCTACCTCCTCCTTCCCCCAGGCAATCACTATGAATTAATTTCCATTTTCTAGAATTTTATATAAGTGAGACCTTTATACCATGGAGCCTTTTTTTGGTCTGGCTTCTGTCACTCATTACTTGGAGATTTATCTATATTTTAGATTTTATCAGTAGTTCATTCTTTTTATTTCTGAATATTGTTTCATTTTATGATAGATTACAGTTTGTTTTTCTATACACCTGTTGATGGGTGTTGTGGTTGTACCCAGCTTTTAGCTATTAGAAATAAGCTGCTAAGACTATGCATCTACAAGTCTTTGAACACGTGCTTTCATTTCTGAAGAAATTTCTAAGAGTAGCAGGGCTGCATCCAATTGCAGATGTCCATTTAACTTCTTAAGAAGCTGCCAAACTGTTTTTAAAAGTGGTTAGGCCATTTAACCTTCCTACCAGCAGTATATAAATGTTTTAGTATCTCCACAGCTTTGCTAAATTTGAAGTAGTCAGTCTTTTTCATTTTAGCCCCTCTCATAGGTGTACAGTGCTATCTCATGGTGATTTCAATTTGCTTATCTTTAGTAACAAATTATGTTGAGCCCCTTTTTCGTGTACATATTTGCCATCCATTTTTCTTCTTCCGTGAAGTGTCTGTTCAAATCTTATGCCCAGTTTATAATTGGCTTGTTTGCTTTCTGACTATGGACTTCTAAGAGTTAGGTTTTCTCTGTACAAGTAGTGCTTTATTAGATATATGATTTGCAAATATTTCCCCCAGTCTTTGTCTTGTCTTCTAATTGCCTTCTTAACAGTCTTCAAGAACAAATGTTTGAAATTTTGATGAAGTAAAAAATTACCAATTTTTTTCTTACATCAATTTTTGGTTTTGTATCTATAAGTCTTTGCCTAATCCAGGTTCACAAAAATACCCTTCCTGTATGTTCTCTGAAAGGCTCTTATGGTTTTTGGTTTTACATTTAGATTCATTTTGAGTTATTTCTTGGACATGATGCAAACTATATATCAAAGTTCATCTGCTCACATATGAATATCCAATTGGTCTAGCACTATTTGTTGCAGAGACTATCCTTTTTACATGGAATTCCCTTTACACCTTGTCCATACATGCTAGGTTCTATTCTGTTCTGGTGATCTGTTTATTTATCTTTATGCCAATATGAAGTGTCTTGATTACTGTAGCTTTAGAGTAAGACTTGAAGTCAAGTTGTTTAAGTCCCCTTTGTTCTTTTCCGAAGTTGTTTTAACTCTTCTAGTCCTTTGCATTTCCATGTGGATTTTAGAATTTGACAATTTCTCCAAAAGTGACCTGCTAGAATTTTGAGTAGGATTACCCTGAATGTACACATCATTTGAGAGAATTGACATTTTAACAATAGCTATCATTTCAACTATGCACATAGTATATCTCCTCAGTTTAGTTCTTCAGTTTCAGCGTGTTTTGTAGTTTTCATTGTGCATGTCTTTCATATCTTTCATCAGTATTTCCAAAAGTGTGAAATATTTTTTATGGCATTGTAAGTGGTATATATCTTAAAAATTTCAATCTCTGACTTTTTGTTACTTGAATATAGGTATACAATTATTTCTGTGTGCTGATCTTGTATCCTGGAACCTTACCTGAAGTTGATTTTTAGTTCTAATGTTTTATTGTTTAGATTCCATTTGGATTTATTTACATAGATGTGGGGCCAGGACCTGAGAGTGAGAGAGTCTCTCTTTAAATGCTTTTCCTTATGTACTTCACTTGCCTCATTGTCATCTTAGTTCTACCTAAATGATTCTATCTATAAAGACAGTTTTATTTCTTCCTTTTATACATTCTATCCGATTTTTCGTTGTTTCAAGCAGGAGGGCAAATCTCTGGTCCCTTTTACTCTTATTTTGGCCAGAGATAGAACAGTATTACCTGTCATTTGCTTTTTAATTTTGAGTATTATAGAGTTGTTTTTTTTAATGAAAAGTCTTTAAATGTTTATGTAGCAAAATCTGTCCGTCTTTTATATCGGCGACTCTTAACATTTTCTGACTCATGCAGTCCTTTAACAAATAATCTGATAAAAGTTATGGATCTGATTTCCAGAAACATTTAGATACACATTTGTATTCCTGTATGTAACTTCAGTAGTACACAGAATTCCTGAAGGCTGGTCTATTGATTTCCTGTTACAAATCTTGATTATATCAGTTACTTTTCATGTTATGTTTAGAAAGGCATTCTATTAAAAATTATATAATTAAGGAAATACTTCTTAAATGATCACAGTATATTTTTTCTTCTTTGTATATACAAATAGATGCTTACAAATTTTCATATTCCTTTATTTTAAATGATCAAATAAGGTAATGTATGTAAAATCATTCTAAAAACTATAAAGTACAGCATATATGCTGTTATCCTTGTTGTCATCATCATCATCATCAAAAACATTCACCCTTTCAGCCGTCTATTCCAGCGTGGGGAATTAAATCCAAAGAAAGAATTGTTTTAAGAAGTAATTTAAGCTGTGAAAGTAGTCATTCACACATGGTCTGTAATGAGGAAAAACAGAAAACATTATAAATATTCAGTAATAGGAGAATGCATAAATAAATAATAGTGCTTCATTAGATGAGATGTTGTAAAGGATTTTATTATTTTTTTAAAAAAGATTTTATTTATTTTTCATGAGAGACATAGAGAAAGAGAGAGAGAGAGAGAGAGGCAGAGACACAGACAGAGGGAGGAGCAGACTCCATGCAGGAAGCCTGACGTGGGACTCGGTCCGGGGTCTCCAGGATCCCGCCCTGGGCTGAAGGCGGTGCTAAACCGCTGAGCCACCGGGGCGGCCCTGTAAAGGATTTTAAAATGGTAATTACAGAGTAATAAAAATATGAAAAATATTTAAATTGAAAAACTTTACATTTTATTCACATGGTATCTTGCATAAAATGTACATATGCATAAAGACTCAAAGAAATAGAAGTATGAAAACAGTTGTTTTAGGGAGATGGGTTTGTAAACATTTTCATTGTTCTTGCCTTTCCTTTAATTCTATTCTGTTATGCCTTTGATTTCTTTTTTATATTAATTGTTTTCTGTATACACATATTTAGAGTTAGGCTCCCATCCCAGTTTGTTGTTTACCAAACCAAGAGATTGCATGGCCTTCAAGGCTCAATTATAATACTGCGTGACATAAATTATCTGTGAAATTGTTGTTTTTCCTTTTTTATGCTTTTATATTAGAGACTCCATATTTTGTCAGTCATGTTGTCTTATGATTACTCAGTTTTTAAAGTACATTATTCAGTTTCTAATCATTTGTTTAATGCTACAATTTCATGGCTTAATTATTTCATTGTGTTTTTTGCTGTGTTGAGTTAAACTAATTATGGCTTTATTTTTCCAGTTGCCCAGCAAGAGGCTGAAATGTTCAAACGCTACAATGGAACATTTCCATTACCTGGAATACACCAAAGTCAAGATGCTTTATGCACCTGTCCTAAACTGCCTCATCAAGGCTCTTTTCAGATTGATGACTATGTCCACACTGAACATTCCTCAATGAAGATGCAACAAGTGAAACAGAGACTCGATTCTGTCACAGTATGTATAATGATTTTATGCAGTTGAGAAGTTGGAAATTTTGAAACCATTTTGATTCTGTTTTACATTGCTGTGCCAATAAATATTAATTCAACAAAGTTAAGTTAGTTACTTAAAAATAGGATTTCTTATGCTTTTATAGTTCCTTTGTGGTGTCTGTTCTAACATCACTTACTGCAGTAAGCAGACCAATTTAGGATAACCCTCATGCTTTCCTGACTTGATATTTCTGTAAAAACCAGCCCAAGACCTGTTTTGCTGTTTAAAATTGGAAGTGTGTATATTTGTGCATATGTATAACACACAAACACAAAAACACTGGGAAAGTATTTATGTAAATTATGTTAAAGGAACAGCCTCTTTAATATGCAAAACTAAACAATAAAGGAAAATAGACTTCCACAAAGAAATGGATAAAAGAAATAAGCACATACTTCCAAAGAGAGTAGATACAAACATTCCTTAAGCATATTTAAAAGGTCTTTTATCTCAAGTGCTGTAAAAACCAGGTATTGCCCATAAAATGAGAAAATAGATTATGAAAATGAAGAGGAGGATGCTTATTAAAAATACTGTGCTAAAAAAAATATTGCTATTCTTTCTGTTATAAATTACTGCAGTCTTTCTCAAAGATAAGGAGTAAAATGTATTGAGAAGCTTAAATATCCTTAAAAATATTTATGCTCTTTGACCATAATAGTTCTTTTAGTTAGAGTTAGTTTTGAGCTCCAGGAAGACAGAGACTGTGCAGGCTTGTTGCTTGTGTTCTCACCTTTTGGCACAGTGCCCGGCACTTATTAAATATTCCTCTCTCTCCTCCTTTGATAGGAATCTTGACCAGTTTTAATATATGTGCTGCTGAAGCGAGCACTCTTGACCAGTTTTAAACCAAACATATCAGGAACTACACTACTGAGGCACTTTAGTTAGGACTGTTCTTACAAAAGGTAAAAATCCAGGAGAGAATCTCCTTTTCTTCCTTGAGAAAATGAGAATTTCAGGTATATCAGACTGCCGGTTTAGCTGGAATATACGGGAAATATTTTGCTTTTTCTCAGTATAAATTTTAGAACATATACTATAATTTATTTCAGTGTTGTAATTTTGCATATTTTAGCATTCTAATTTTATTGAATAATATATGGTGTTCTGGATTTTAAAAGGAAGTACAAATAGATAAATTGAGTTTTAAAAATTAAAGAAAAAAGAAAAAATAAAATAAAAAAGAAAAATGTTTCTTCACTGTGGGAAGAAAATTTGCCCCTTGTCTAAAATTTTACATGACAAAATGACTTTACAGATTTAAGAGCAAATAACTCACAGAAAATAAAAGAACAAGTTTCCTGCAATCTGTGGATCTTCATGCTATAAAACTTAACATCCTGGAATCACCTCAGTCTTGTATCTTTTCCGTCATCTTACATAGCTGTCATCTTCAGATAAATAAAAGACTATAAGAGCAGAAGAAAACAAATGTAAAGGAAAAATCAGAAAGATATTTTTTAAGATATGAAATCTAAGACATGGGGAAACACATTGATAATTTATTATGAGAGAAAAATTTATTTCTCTTAGAATCATTATTTAGCTTTTACCACATCTTTCTTTTTAAAAATTTTTTAGAATATCTGTTTGCATTGGGATTGAGGTAGATGAAGGCCGCCTTTGGAAATAAAAGCTCTCTTCGCTGTGTTTTTTGAAAAACCATGTTTTTCCCATGTTGAGACAATTCACTGAACTTCTTTTCAAATGTTATTTACAGGGTTTTTTTTTTTTCATAATGTATATAGTATGTATGGGAATAAAAACAAAATGTCATCTTTATTCCTATGGCAGCTCTATTCATATTTTACAAACATTTAGATTGACTGGATTTTTACCTTTTGTCTTGATGCCTTTTTCTTGTTTCCTGTCATTTATTACTAGAGAAGACTTGATTACTTCTGTATTATAGAAGACTGCATTACTGGAGATACTTTTCTTTGTAACCACAATTGGAATTTTTTTAATAAAACACAATGCAAGTTTAGGGTATGGGTGTGTGTGTGTGTGTGTGTGTGTGTGTGTGAGAATTGCATAGCCAGTTCAGTTCAGCAGGCATTGAGTAGGTATTTACTCATTAATAAGTAAAGAATACAAAAATAGAGTATTCTGTGTTCTCCGTAGCTTTACTGTGCAGTCCTTAAGCTGTTTCCTACATAACAGGTTTGACTGTGTATTGCTGCTACAGCAGTCCCTGGAGGCATACAGCAGCCTAGATCCTAAGGATCTAGGTAGACAGTGTCTTGAGAAGACTGACAAAATTCATTCTAAGGATCGCTTAGGTAGACAATATCTTGAGAACATTGACAACATTCATTCTAAGGTTTCAGAATTTGATCTTATCTGTTCATCCAGACTTGCACAGAATCTGAGGTACCTACTAGGAGTAATCAGTCTTACAAAACATTGATTTATAAACTTAAAAAACAAATTATGGTGAAAGGTATATGTTTCCAGCTGCCTGAACACTCAAGATCACTCTCCCTTTTAAAAATTAATCTGAAACCCAGGTTAATGATTACAGAGTTCATTATTAAGCATAGTCATAGGAATAGGGATTAGATGGATTTATGCCAGTGTTGGAAAAAAGGTTAATTTTCTCTGCCCTACAGGAGATTTCACCTAGTAGTGATTGGTGGTGATTAACATCTATTTAATTATGAGTAACGACTGAATAATGAATTCCTGTGCTAAATGCTTTACGTCTTTACATGTTCATTGTATTTAAACCTCAAAACTATCCTATAGTGTGGGTGCTAGTATTACCCCCATTTTACAGAAGATGAAGCTGAGGTTTCCAGAGCCCACGCAGTATCACCCGTGTCACACAGGCAGCAAGCACTAGAGCTGAAATTTGGTCCAGGGAGTCAGATTATCATGTGCAGTTTCACTTTCTCCTTTTAGTGATCGAATTACTAATATTCTTCAGACACAATATCTGTCCCATAGAAATTTCTGGATAAAAAATTGATGTTCCTCTTTCAGTTCTCTTTTTTCCTAAACTCCACATTCATCATTACCGTTTTTCTCTGGTTCTGTTGTAGGCTGATGATAGATGCTAATTAACCTTTTTGGACTTGAGTATTTTTTATGTCTCCTTAGCAGCAAATTTTCAAATCACTCATGTGTTGACTTTTGCTAGTTTCTTTTTCGGAAGTGATCATCTCTTAGCCTTGTCCCATGAATTATGGGCATTTCCTTTCTGTAGCTCCTTCAATACTGATCATATACTTTGCCATTCAATAGTGTTTATTCTTAGATTTCCTCTGAAATAAATTACTAATGTGGGAGTTATATTTGTGAGCATTGTTATTTGGGAGATAATTATATATGGCAATTAATTCTGGGTGTGTTTTTGAGTCATGTTAGTGTTCTGGAGAATTTTTGCATTTACCAGTTTATTAAGTTTGTTACTTATTACGTTTATTGAGACTACATGTTTTTCTTGAGACAGATACATGTGGGCCCTCCAGAGTCTTATCCTCAGTGCCTTTTGTTTTGGCAGGTTAGATTTACCAAGAACTGATTGGGTCTCTTTCTTTAATTCAGCATTCTTTCCAGCTCAGAGTGACAGCTGCAGGGTGATAGATAAAGAAGTTCTCCCAAATGTTGATTTTTGTTATTAAAACATTAAGATTGGAATAGTTGAGAAGAGTTGATAATTTTATTAAAATGAAATTATGAATATTTCCTTACTGTATTGTATTTCTTTTAGGAGGTGATACGAGCTTGTGCTGCAAAGGTAAGTAGTTTTTATTAGACAGAAGATAACTTTAAAACCAAAGCTTTCACTGTGCTGCACCAAAGGATTGAAATATACCATTCATACTTTTTACAGAAGTTAGTCAGATGTGTATTTTCCTTATTTGAGCTCAAATTTATCGAGGAATTATATACAGGAATCTGAGAATTTAGCAAATACCTTTATATTTTTGAAGATTTAAGAATATTAAGTGATTAGGATATACTTTCAGTAAGCATGGTCATTTGATCCTCTGAGAAAAATATTATATGATACTTAATAGGTAAGATATATCAGTACAGTTCCAGTGGATGTATGCTGAGTAAACTGTATAAGTCTTGAGATTGCATGCAAGCTGTACGTGAATAGCAATGATATACTATGCTGATAATGTTCTTGATCATTTATACCAAAGTCTCACAGTTCTTTTTCCATTTAACTGTGTATCAATCCTGAGACACAGATTGGATATTGTTATTTCCAATTTTAGAAAGGAGGAAGCTGAGGTTTATTGAAGTTAAATGATTTGCTCAAGACCCCAAAGTTAGTCTAAAAATAGTAGCATATAAAAAGGCTTTTGAATATTAAACAATTTCAGTGAAATTGTATCCGAGATACTTTCAACACAGCAGTTTTCTTCCTTTTACAAGCAAGGTTATTTTACATCCAACATTTAACTCAGTTGTCAAGAAAATAAATTTTAATTTAAAAGAGTTGGAATAGTACCACATTTTTGTCCTTCCCTCTTCGTCTGTCCACTTCCAAAATTCAGTTGAATAATTAGACATTCATTCATTTACAAATGTAATTATATCTGTCACAAAGTAAAAGGGTGAGACCTTCAGAAGGGAATTAGATGGTGTTAGTATGTTCAAAGACTGCTTTATGTAATATCAATGCAGTGAAAGTATTTTTTTACTGAGTAGACATCTACTACCAACTGGCAGGCACTTGGAATACAGAAGTAAATAGAAGTCTATTGTTTCTTTTCACATGGGGCATCTTATAGAGGAAACATGTCAGAAAACACTGGGCTTACCCCATCAGTGAGCTGTCCAGTATCAGTGAGGACCCATCACTTTTTTACCTAATCATCACAAGTCAACAGGATATGGAATATAGACAAGGGGAAGGAAGATGGAGGGGTGGGGGAAGAACAAACTACATTCTGACTTGGGCTACAGATGTTCAGGAAACTTGTTCCTGATAGCAGTGATTAGTATAATGATTGTAGCTCCAAGGTTACTAAATCTTCTTAAGTATACATAGTATATACAACTAAGTCTAAAAAATAATTTTCTGACTAGCAATTCAGAGCTATTTCTCTTTAACAAATAAATACACTTCTTTTGCAAAGCTGTCTGAATGTCCAAATAGTAAAGTGTTCTACATGTATTTGGCAAGGGCTTATAGAAACTGTCATCTGCTAATCTGGAATCTCTCTGTAGCTGAAGGATCTTGTTATATTCATCTTTGTACCCCAAGTACTTAACAAAATAGAATAAATGCTCATTTGAAAATATGGTGACACATTTGGAAATTAAGTATTTGGAAAGATTGACCTTACTAATATCTTTATTTTTTTAGAAGTTTTATTGAGAGATGATTCACATACCATAATATTTACCCTTTTAAAGTGTATACAGTTTACTGATTCTTATGCTGATAACAAAGTTGTGTAAGCATCACTACTATGTGATTTTAAAACTTTTTTATTCCCTCCAAAAAGAAATCCTGTTTCGATTTTGTAACCTTGAGGTATCTACAGGCTTAGATTTGGGCTTGCTTCCATTGCAGCTACTGTGGCATTAGAACTGCCTCAGACTCACGGCCTCCTGTTTAATTTAACAGTGGCAATAATGAAAATATAGGCAATGGACAGATTTGCAATATATTTTGGAAGTAGATTCAGCTTGATGATGAATTGGATGTGGTGTAAGTGAAGGAAAGAGAAATTGTTGCTTTCAACAATTGTATAGATGCTAGTATTAATGAGATGAGGAATGCTGGAACAGAGGAAGAAATTTTAAGGAGTGGAGTTTTGGATATGAATGTAATTGTATAGTAGGCAATTGGATTTCTGAGTCTTAAGTGCAGACAGGAAGTCAGGGCTAAAGTTCTGTATTTTTTTTCTTAAAGATTTTATTTATTTATTCATGAGAGACAGACACAGAGAGAGGAAGAAACACAGGGAGAGGGAGAAGTAGGCTCCTCACAGGGAGCCTGATGTGGGACTCAAACCCAGGACCCCAGATCATGTCCTAAGCCAAAGGCAGATGCTCAACCATTGAGCCACCCAAGCACCCCAAGTTCTGTGTTTTTAACGTGTGAGATTGGATAAGATCACCTGGGGAGAGATAGCTAAATACCTGAGCCACTCGTCCAAGAAAAAAGAATGTCAGGGAAGCCTAGAAGAGAGTATTTCAAGAAAGAGGAGTGATAAACTGTCACGTGCTACTGAGAGAATGAGTAAATGATAGAAAATTTATGATTGTATTTGGCTAGACAGTGTCCTTTGGTTACCTTGATGAAGCTATTTCAGTGGTAGAGACAAAAGCACAATTGAAGTAGGTTGAGGACAAAATGGAAGCCCATAAATTTTGACTGGGGAGTAGAGAAGCAGGAGCTAAAGAGGAATCTTAGATGGACAGTATTAAAGCATACTTACTTGCTAATTGGAATAATTCAGTGGTAATGAGAAGTAGGTAGTGTACTATGGAGGTGACAATTGCTGGACTCAAGTCTTTGAAAAAGTGAGAGAGGATGTAGTCCTGAATACTGATGAAGACATTGGCCTTAAGAAAAGGGTTTTTCATCCCTTCTGATGTGCACATAGGTGGAAATTGGGTAGATGCTTAGATACAGATTTGATGATGGGAAGTTGAGAGAGTTACCGTCTGATTGCTCCAAGATAGTAATTGGTATTGAAAGTCTTGCATTTATTTGCTCTGAATTGTTATAGCCCTAAAATATACATATGAATTTATAATTTACCAATTTCCTTGTTCTTTCCTTTGCTTGGGGTTGGATTAAAGTACGTCAGAAATGGTATTACCTGGAATCTGTTTCCATTAAGCTTTGCATTATTCCTCACAAATAGAATTAATTTGTTTTTCTCATGTTCCCAAACATATTTATATTCATACCTAGCATGTGATATAATTGGGCCTGTTCATCCTTAAATTATAATTAATTCTGCCCATCTTTTCCAGAATTCTATTGTGAATTCCCTCAGGGAGAAACAACTCTTTCTGCTTTCTCTTCTCCTCTCTTTCTTTCTCCTTGTTCTCCATCCCTTCCTTCTTTTTCAGCTTTATGTAGTATTGCCTCCACTTCTAATCTTACATTTTTTAATTTTCCACACTCCTCTGTCAGCTTCTTAAAGCCACATAACTCTATTTATTTGTTTTTTAAATTATTAATATTACCTACCCTAGATGAACATAAACTCAGCCAAGTTAAAGTTTATTGAATTATATTTAGTAGAATAATGCTGTAAAGGTAAAGTAATAATTAAATTATATTCAGATACATCTTAGAACATATTATTTACTGAAAAATAAAAGTTTTAAAAAACAGGGAATACAGAGAAAATAATTTTTTTAATCTCCTAAGAGAAGTTTGGATATTTTTATCATTAAGAGGGAAAAATTAAATTGAAATTTGAATAGAATAGTGGTTTACAGGTTTTTGGAGAGTTTCTTTTCAATAATTTGTTTTTAATGCTCATAATTATTTCTTCATGTCATTCCAAAACAATAAAAGCAAATTAAGCATTGTTATTTTGCCAATATTTGTGGGAGACTAGCTTGACTGTAGGAGTGGTAGGCCACAATCAGACACTAGAATTATGGAACTTTATTCCCGAAAATTTTAGAAAACAGGATAAACGCCTTGTGTTAGGAAAAGCCAGTTTTTCTCCCATGTGTCTCCTTTACTCTTGGACTACTTTCAGTGCTCACAACTTTTGGCACCAGATGTGCTGTGGTTTTTCGCACACCAGGCAGTTCTCTGTGATACCAGCTGGGTGTCCTACAATTTAACTCCATATTGATACTGTCTGCCTTGGGATAGTGGCAGATTGGCAGATCCCACAGGTTAAGGACTCAGTCCCACAAGACTTCAAATGCCTGCCCCTCCCCCCCCACTCACCTCTGGCATTTCCGATGCCAGTTGCGGGTCCAAGCTGTTACCTCTGTTTCTGACCAGTCAGCTCTAAATTGGGAGGTCCCGTGACAATTCCTCTGACTCAGTTCACTGGAGCAGTTCACTAAGGATTCAGGAAAACAATTTACTTGCTATTTGCCAGTTTATTATAAAGGATACAGATGAACATCCAGATGGAAGAGATGTGTAGGACAAGGTATATGGGAAGAGGCCTGGAGTTTCCATGCCCTCCACAGACACACCACTCCTCCAGCATTCCCACATGTGCACCAACCTGGAAGCCCTCTAGACCCCATACAATTGGGATTTTTATGGAGGTTTCTTCAGGTAGGCGTGATCAGTTATAATTCTATTTCTAGCCCCTCTCCCCTCTCTGAAAAATGAGGAATAAGCTAAAACTTCCAAGCTTCTAATCATGGCTTGGTCTTTCTGGAGACCAGCTCGCATCCCAGAGTACCCTGAGAGTCACCTTCTTAGAACAGAGACATTTCTGTCACCAGGAAATTCCAAGATATATAAGAGTTCAGTGTCTGGACCCAGAGTCAAAGACTAAATATTAGAACAAAAGATCCTCCTAGTACTTTTATCACTTAGGAAAAGTACAGGTTTTTAGGAGCACTGTGCCAGGAACTGAAGTCAGAAATCTATATGATTTTTTTTTATTATTTCACACTATTTCTAGATTTAAATTTGAGTATTAAGCCTTGTAACTTAATGTGTTCCTTACTTTTAAGCCCTTTATTCTGTAATTTTTATCATTAAAAAGTTAGATTTGGGAAGTTTAAAGATAAAAAGGTTAAAAAAATAAAGATTGAGAAGATAATTTTTTTAATCTCCTAAAAAAAGTTTGGATATTTTTTATCATGAAGAGGTAAAAATTAAGTTTAGATTTGAATAGAATATTGGTTTAACACAAATACCACCTTAACTTTGGGCAAGATTTTAAACATACACTCCTTTCACACGTATATTAATTCATTTGACATCTATGCAGTTCTTATTAATGCTATATGAGTTACTTACTAAAGAAAGATGAACAAAAACTGGTCCTTTACCCTCAATAAAATTACAGTCTGGTGGGTGGTAATTAACCAAATAAATAAGCACACCAAAGTGTATCAGTGCTGTGATGATAGAAGATACAAGACCGTGGAGAGACGAGGGAGATATAAATTCTCCTGGGAGAATCTGAAAGGCTTTTCACACATGATGTAACACTTGAGCTAAAGCTTGAAAAAGGAGTTGGCATCCACCTGGAAGGTGGAGTGATAGGGTTGGAGAGCTAGGTAGTTGTTAGTATATTGAAGGCTTTGTATGCCACACTAAAAACTATAGACTCTATCTAGTGGAACAACTGATGGTGGGTTTTAACTAGAAATATTACTCAGCAAAATTAGCATTTCAGAAAGATCATCTCCTTAGCAGTGTAGAAGAAGAATTAGAGAAACAGAAGGTAGGGAAAACAAGTCAGGAGACTATTGCAGTAGTTTGCAAGCAAAGAGGAAGTCCTGACCCAAAGCAGTGACTGAAGAAAGAGTGGGATCAGATGTCAGAGCACCTGATTAACTTAGTGACTGATTCTCTGTGGAGTTTGAGATGGCAGTGTAGGGTTCCCACCTTTCTGGCCAGGCCAACTAGGTGGGTAGCAATAGCTTTCTCTGAGGAAGTAAATAGTAGAGGAGAAGTTAGTTGAGTCTTGAACCTAGTGATTGGAAGAGTTTGGAATGTAAGAAACATCAGCATAGAAGGCAAGGTGAAGTGATGAAAACAAATATTACTGCCCAGGGTAGCCATGTGGTCTGAAGGAAGAGCAGGCCCAGTGGGTGTAGCAAACAACCCTGATAAGCAGTGGCAGGATAAACCAACAGAAAATAGTTTCCCAGAAACAAGAGCGTGGTGGGCAGTGTTAGAGATCTCAAAGGCTTAAATAAATCTGCTAACTCTGACCATTTGAAGTCATAGGTGTGGTGACTTTAACTTCAGATTTAGTCTTCTGGTAGAGAAAAGAGCTTAGCTTGTAACTTGGTTTAAATTGAATGGTTGAGTTATATGGATAGCGGTTATGTGCTGTTTTTCAAGAAATTTAGCTTTCAGTGAAGCTTAGGGAACTTATGGAATCATTGTGAGAATTTTTGATTGTTTGCTGTTTGTTTTTATACTGAAGTAGAAAGATCTGTGCTTATAGCCTATAGGGAAACAGAGAATTTGAAAGTAGAATTTGGAAGAAATTTAAGTATCCCCAAGGAAACAGGTGGAAAGATAAATCTTGAACAGAAGGACACTAGAAGAAAAGAGGGTGAGGGTGGGGATGCAGGAGGTATATTCTTTCATAGGTTTGAAAATGAAGATTTCAGAGGGTTGAAGACCAAATTTTCTCTGTGAAGTAAGGAAATATAATGAGAAACGAGGCAAAGGTTTGGAGAAACCCAAAATATATTGAGGTAAGCTGACTTTGACTAAGACATGTTGTTGGAAAAGTGATTTGAACCAGCACTAAACCTTAATTTTAAGCTTTGCACAGGGGAATCCTATTACTCATCTTTGCGCTACCAGTCCTTAGTATAAATATCAGAGGCTCAAAAAATCTTCAGTAAGTTCTGTAAAATAAAACTTTGTTATAACTGATTCAAATTGGAATTCTGATTTTAGTTTATGTAGCAGTGAACTGATTTAGAGGGAGATTTTCTGACACCTTACCTCACTGTAGAAATTTCTCTTCAACAGGAACCATGTTTCTTCCTAATTCTTCATGTTACTGTAGTAATTTATAAGGAAAATATCTAGAGACTTAGAGCTCATGCTTGAATTTCTCTTCATGACACCATAAGCTACTCATTTGCTAGGTTTTGCTAATTTAGAAATCACAAGAATTTAAGCTGTTTTAAATTTATTGTACAAGAACGTTAAGCTACCTGGCTATAGTTGCCTTGAATCTCACTGTGGCTCAAGTTTTCTGTTTCACCTGTTCTTTAATTACTGGGATTCTTATTTTTATAACAGACATTTGATTTGCAACAGAACATTTTCTAGGTATTGAGGGTATTTTTGCAGCCAGAACCATCTTCAAATTAAAGTGTTATCTGCATTGTTGTTCGAATTTAATGGAAAAAATAGCCTTTTGGAGTGGAGAGAGAGAGACAAATTTGCAAACTTAAGTATATAGACAGTATTATCATTTTTAAGTTATAATTTAAAATCTGTTTGAGGTATCTTCACAGCTTGAAATTTTAAAAACAATTTTACCTCAGGTGAATGTAGCATATAATCTAAAATCAGCTAAGATTGCGGTGCCTGAGTGGCTCAGTTGGTTAAGCATCTGCCTTCTGCACAGGTCATGATCACAGGGACCAGTGATCAAGCCCAGCAGTGTCAGGCTCCCTACTCAGCAGGAAGCCTGCTTCTCCCTCTTCCTCTGCCCCTCCCCCTGCTGTGTGCTCTCACAGACACGTGTGCTCTCTCTCTCTGTCCAATAAAAAAATATTTAAATAAAATAAAAATAATCAGTTAAAATGATTAGGCTTATAAATAAATAAATACACACACACACACACACATATATGGAAATCAGTGTTCTGTATCTCCCAATGGTTTCATAGTTTAGCTAATCACTAAAAAAGAAACTAATGTTAGCTTGCTCAGTGCACTCAATTTTAAGTCAGGGCAATGACTTTTTAATATGAAAATTAACCTCCTCTTAGAGAATTAGTATTTGCATATTTTACACAAAGCTGCTTCTACTCTGAAAGTAAGCAAAAACATTTTTTTGAATAACAGCAGAAGTTCAGGTGATACTTTTTCTTTTTTTTCTATTATGAATTTCATTAAATGTTTGTGCTTTTCATTTTCCCCAGTTTGTACGTATTAAACTGACTTTGGCAGACTGTGGTTTTTGAATGAAGCAAGCTGAAAAGTGTGTTGTAAAAAGAGGCAGATTCGTGTAGGGTAGACTCTCTTAGCCAACCTTTCTGTTGTTGTAAAATTATTAAGCAATTCTTTTCCACAGCATATATTTCAAAAATAGATATTGCTTCACTCTATTTAATGGTTATTATTATTTTTCTAAGTAAAGTAGTGAATATAGGCTAGCTTTGAAAATACTTTGAGTGCTAATTTCAAGTCACTGTAGTAATTAACAACTGTCCAAAACCTTTGAAATCTGCTGTATGTTGCCACTTAGCACTTCATGGATATTAGTCTCAAGAAATGTGTCAAGAAAGAACAGAATTATAAAAATGTTTAGGAAGAAACTGTAAAGTCTGTTTGAGCAGAGACATTTGAGTATACTATTCTAGCTTTCCTGGTGTTCTTTTTGGTTTTAGCACAAGTAAATATTTGAAGAGGAAGACTAAAAAGGCTGTTTGTGTGTGTGTGTGTGTGTGTGTGTGTGCATGCACACCCGTGTGTGTGTGTGAGTGTCCGTCCCCAGCATACACCTGTTTTTTGCACCAGATTTCAAAATGCATTGTTGACATGTAGGATAAAAATTTTTAAGAACACAGAAGTAAAACTGAAAATGATTCTGAAAAGAGAAGTGGATTAGATTGTTAAGTGACAAATATATCACTGTATATAGTACTTCCATTTAAAAGCATAGCACCCTGAAATATTTACTGCAACATCATACTCAATTATATATTCCTAATTACTCTTTTAGTGATGTTAATAATAACTAATATTTCTGTAGCACTTTATGTAGTTCCATATGGCCTCCCTTTGCCAACGTATTCTGTGTAATCTGTTTTTTATTTAATACGTTATTTAGTGCTTTGTAATTTGTATATGCAAATGGAACTCTGTAATACCAGTTCATCTTTATTGCTCCTCCAACACATTCCCATTGAAGCATACACTATTTTTATTATGTATTTTTTTCATTTTTCTTTTATTTTTCTTATATTTATCATTATTATTTCACATATGTGAATAGCACTTTATAATACCAGTTCACCTTTATTGTTCCTCCAGCACATTCCCATTGAAGTATACATACTATTTTTATGTATGTATGCTTTTATTATTGTACTTAAAGTGGAAATAAAGCTCAAAGATGTTAGATGATTTCGTTGTTACTTTAGGTATTGTATTAATATAAATAGTCACCATTAGTTTTTGTCTGTGTTAAATAATGAATCTCGATAGAATTTTTAGAGCTGGATAATTTTTTTATTTCATTATTGTTTTAGATGGATAATTTTTTTAGCACTAATGTGGTATTTGACCCCATCTAACTACTCTGAAAGGTATTTTTTTTAGTAAAATGATATCACGAAATGTTTACTGTCTTTAGGACTATACTATCATATAGCCTTAATTAATGGACTTTTTCACCAAATATGTAAAAACCCTTTGCTTTAACAGAAAAGCTTAACCTAAGATACACCATTTACTGTCACTCTTTTAAAGAAGAGAAGCATTCACAAACATGTAAATGATGAGTCAGATAAAGGACATGTAATAACCACAATCCATGACCATGTAGACATCAAGAGGGAATTTTTAAATGCTAATACAGTGGTAGTCCTCTGTGTGGTTTTAATTACTTTTTACAAAGAGAGAGAAAAGGCGGCTATTTTCATATATTAGTATTTGTATGCCATAAACTATCATTTAGCAGTTTGGCCATTCACAGATTATATTTTGCAGTAAATTAGAAATTCAGATTTTCAAATTTTTCAGAATTAGGTCACATTTTATCGTGATTTTTGACCATGATGCTTCCAAAAATAATAAATATATAATAAATAATTTATTAATAATAAACAAGAGACTAGATCTTTGCCAAAATTAATTCTAAGTTACAAGATAACTTTACTAATACACATTTAAAATTTTTTTTGTGACCTGTTCTTTATTTTCCTACAAAAGCTGTAGTTATAATGTACTTGCTACAGGTTTCATTTCTGGAAGACAGTATTGTATTCAGACCATGTTATAGAGCATTGTATGTACTTACAGAAATTTTGCTTGATCATTATTATCAGGATTGTTTTTAACAGTGTCTTACTAATAAGGGTTTTGATGCAATGGGAACTATCTGCTTGGCAAGTGAGGTTATAGATATATTACCTGTGTCACCATGATATATGTTAACATGAATATTATAGGTGCTTTCTGTACAATCTGAAAAGGAAGGACCTGCTAGTTCACAAAATGCTAAAGAAATGTGGCTGTGAGACATTACAACTTTCTTAATTGAAAGTCGGATGTGGAGTCACTTTTAATTTTTGCATGTTTTTCCATAACTTTTAAGATCATTCTTTTTTACGTTATTATTAATGACAATTCCATGATAAGCAAATTTAGTTTGGTAATGCAGATTTACTTTCATAAAGTGATGCTTTAATTACCACTGTACTCCTTCCTTGATAAAAAACTATTCTGTTTTTAAACTTTAAAAACTAAGCATATAAAAAAAAAAAAAACTAAGCATATAAATCATTACCATTTGTTTTGACCTACCATGTGTCCTGGTTTGCATTGTAAGCAAATATTTCTCATCCAGTTTTTGCATCAATAACCCAGGAAATTACACTTTGGTTCTGATTTGCCTTTCCTATTACAGGTCAACAAAAATCTCTCGTTTGCTTCGTCAACCTCCTCGCAGCAGTCTAAGTTAAAACAGTCAGACATGCTTGCCGCTCATCACATTCAACACCAGTTTGGTTTCACTCAGACCGGTGAGCCCCTTTCTTATTTTGAGTATTCTTTTAAATGGTAGATGCTTTTTTTTTTTTTAAATGAATGTCATTTATTTCACTTCAGAAATACAGCTCATAGCTTTGTAATGGTCATTTTTCACATTTGAATGATGTTGTTCTAGCATCTTTTTTCCTTAAAATCACTGAAGTTATTTCAAAAGCAAGTTTGAATTTGGTAACTTTGATGGTGGATACTCTCAAACTCTATTTTATTGAACCAAAAATAATTTTAAAGTAGCAAAACGTGAATTTTAAATGTGTGTAATATTAAATCTGATTTAATTTCCCTTGGATAAAGGAACCATAGTTGATGGATAATCCCATTTTATAATTCATCTCAAGGAAAGCCAAGATAAAATGCATTTGGGAAGAAACAGGGTACAACCTATCAGTGATGCTGTGTTTCTTCAAAGTTGGCAAATTAATAAAATATGCAAAGAAGCTAGTTACAAAAATCTACATGAATCACTGAGTTGAAACGAACTGTACAGTTGCAAATTTTTAGGCTAATGTTTTAAATTTATTTGAATAAGATTTTCAAAGGATGTCAAAGAAAAAGCATCAAGGTGAGAAATGTATATTTTGGTAATTAAAGATGACTATTTCTGTTCATTAAACTGTATGCGCAGTATTTTTCTATTGAATGCTTTTAGAAAGATGAGACAGCAGAGAACAAAACAATTATCTTTGACAAAGATTATAATAAACTTGAGTTTCAAAAGATAATTTATTTTCAAAATTTGGGGACTATATTACTGTTACTTTTCTACTTTAAAAGTGCTTGGAGTTTACATATGCAAGCTATTTTAATATTATTAAATATTTAATATTATTTTAATATTGCTTTATAAGTTACACATTTTAATGAGAACATACTTGGTTTAAGAATTGTTATATTCAGTCTTGGCTGTGCCTTTTAAATCTTCATTTGAAAGTGGAAATGATATTTACATATTTATATTAGATATTGTTGAAGTTCAAGTCACATAGGACATATGAAAACACTCTAAGCATAAGATACCATACTTAAAAACACGATGACTGTATGCATGCTAGCTTTGAAAATACTCTCAATTCTAATTGCTAATCACTATAATAATGAAGTATCCCAAACCTTAGAAATTTTAAATTTAAATTTCTAGTGTTTCATATGTGTGCTAGAAGTTGGAACAATGGCTTTGGTCATTCTTAGGCACAGTAGAGCACACATGTTGTGTGCCACCCTTTTAGTCTCTTATTCTCTATACCTTAACTAGATACTTGGTTTGGCTTTAGATCATGTCATTTTAATAAGTAGGAGGGAGAAAAGCAGTCTCCACCACTTGATTCCTATCCTCTTCGTGCTGAGGTCTAAAATTACTCTGGGAACAAATCTATGATTCCACACTTCAGGATCAAAGGCATAGAATGTAAATGGTTGAGTTAATATACTGATTAAAAGTCATTCAAGTGGTGTCTTAAGTTTGTCAGCAAACAAGGTGAAGATAATAGATATAAAATTCTTTCCTATTCCATAAAAGGAAAAATAAGGATAGATAGGAAGCCTTTTGAAATGAGAAGAGGGATTACCACTGAGACACATAAAGAATAAAGGCAAAGCCAGATATGATAAAGGCAAATCTTAGAAATTTCACCATTATACGTAAGTTTTGGTCCATTAACCTTCAGCTTTCCATGGCCATATAGCTCTTGAGTGTAGCATTTACATCATGTGTGTCTATGTGTGTGCACAATCTTAGAAGTATTACCATTAGGCCATATAATACATGGTAACGCTGCTTCCTTTGACTGTTTTAGTTATTAACATGCTTAACCTCCTTTTAAGGCATAGTCTTCCTATAAAATTTGTTTAGATATCATTGTATGGAAGCGTTGTAAAAGCAGAATAGGGAGTCCATTACAAAATGGCCATGATTAAAATGGATTAATTTTATTCATTAAGAAGTTTATCTTTGTGGAAAAGAGTTATGCAATAGGAAACAGGTGAACTAGTTTCTACACCTGGCTCCATCTCTAAGTGACTGTAGAATCTTGAGACATTTTTTCAGGCCTCAGTTTTTCTTATCCCTACAGATAAATGAGGGCTCAGGATTTAGGGAGTTTCTGTCTTTAAAAATTCTGATTCTATTCAGTATTCAAATGAGGTTTATAAAGGGATAAACAGTGTTCCTGACTATATGAGAAATCCATTAGGATCTGAAATATAAGACTACAAAAACTGGGGCACCTGGCCTAGTTGGCTCAGTTGATTAAGTATCAACTCTTGATTTCTGGTCAGGTCAAGATGTCAGGGTTGTAGAGGTGAGTCCCACTCCCACCCCATGGAGCCCCATATGGGGCTCTGTGTTCAACTCAGAGCCCACTTGTCCCTCTCCCTCTCTTCCCCCATACATGTGCATGCTCACACATGTGCTCTCTAAAATAAATAAAATCTTTAAAAAGAGGACTACAAAAGCTAATGTAGATAGGATGTTTAAAAATAAAAATCTTACTTGAAAACTGCATAAATATTCAAGTTCTATCTGTAGGTGTTTGGCTTTGTATAGTATAAGGAAAAGCTATTTAACACAGAAGCTAACCTGTATGGGCTCCCTAGTTCCCATGGTAGGAGGCTGAAGAACACGGTTTGATTTTCCTATATGTTACATATGAGTTTCTATGCTGTAAGGCTAGACTCCAAAGCAGGTTTGTGGTCTGCAGTAACTTCTGTTAACCTTGATGCAGGGTAAGTTCTAGGTAATGGAGACCGCTAGAAAAGTAACTTTTTCTTCTTTGGTTTGCATTCCTCAGAGTTTGTAGAACAATACCTTTTTTTCATTCTATAATAATTTTAAGTGACTGCTTTGTTGAAGGTCCTTTCTTAAGGATATGGACTAAATATTACTATCTCTACCCTTAAGCAGCCTCTAGTCTGACCAGAGAAAATAATAAGCATGAAACAAATTATGTGAGCATGTGAAAGGTTATAAAATCACAATATAAACATAAGTGTCATTGGTATAAAGAGGGAAAAAACAACCAAGGGCTTTCTCAGATTTTCTAAAAAAAGAGTTGTGTAATTATTTGAGAGACTGCACATGTGCATGCACATGTGGGGGAGGGAGAGAATCTCCAGCAGACACTCCCACTGAGTACAGGGTCTGACACAGGGCTCTACTTCATAACCCATGACATCATGACCTGAGCTGAAACCGAGTTGGATTCTCAACCAACTGAGATACCCAGGCGTCCTGTCCTGAGTGTTCTCAGATTTTATATGTCCAAACAAAACTCATACCCCAAACCCTTTCTTCCACCTCCTCTTTCCCTGCTACACACCACAGCTTCCCAGTCCCAGCACTCTGACCACATTTACCCAGTTGTTCAGGTAAAACTAGGAGCCATTTTTTAGTCATTTATTTCCCTACCACTTCCCTACTTCTGCTCTTATTTCTTAGTTCATTTTCCCCATAGCAGCTGAAGTGATTCTTTAAAAAATGTTACTTCCCTGCTTAAAACTCTTAAATGTCTTCCTGTTACAATTAAAATGATTTTCAGAGTGTTTACCCTGTCTTATAAAACTTTCCAAGATCATGCCTCTGTCTTGCTGTTGACTTTATCAGCAGAGGGCGATTAGGAGTCCATGCCAAGTGAGTAAAAAAATAAAAAGAGTAACTGAACATAGACTTTGAAGGCAGGTTGACTTGACTAGAGCAGTTGACTCTTAGTTAGCTGAAAGAAATGCTGAGGTGGATGTGTTTAGGAAGAACTGAGTCTGTAAAGGTAGACTGGGGTCAAATTCCTCCTGAGGAATTCATATTTTATTTTCTAGATAAATGAGCTGTCCAAAGGTATAAGTATGAAAGACATATGATAAAATCTTTTTTAAAAAAACACATCTGGTAACTGAGTGGGGAATGGGTTAGAGTGGAAAAAAGCTCAATACAACTCTTATGAGATACTTTAAGAACTATTCATTAGGCTATTACTACGGGTTCTTAATTACAAAGGAATCAATCTGGTAATCCTGTTAATCCTATTGAAGTTAAAACTGTAAATCTTTCCCTGAGTAACTTTCATGAGAAACAAAATTTTACAGTTTTGTCAGTTATACTTTAAAAATGTGGGGGGAATAAAAGAAAATTGTAATTTTAACATTTTAGGTTAAACTGTAGGATATAGGTCATAATGCCTCACCATGTAGAGCACATGTTTTACTAAATCTCAAAACTGTGTCCATACTTCTTTAGTGTAATGAAGAAGATCTCTAGAACAATATCAGGAACTTGTGTTTGTAAAAAAACAAAAACAAAATGATAAAGTACTTTCTCATACATTCTCATTTGATCCTCAATAAAACTTGCTGAGAAGTAGGGTAAACATTAAAATCATACAGAGTGGAATTTTTCTAGAGCTTCTAGAACCATAAAACTTTTGCTACTCAGCCCCTTTACAGTGAAAGTGAGAGGCAGAGGCTGGCTGGTCAGAGTCCATGTAGCTGGAATTATCTTAAAACATGATCTCCTCACTCATAGCTCAGTCCTTCTCATCCTACAGAACTAAACTGCCTACTCCCAGTGGAGGGCACGAATGCAAGAGGTGGAAAGGGCTGCCAGCTCAGGACCTTCCGTGAGGCTGTCCCTGGAGCCACTCCTTCATTCCTGGCCCAGTGACCTCCCTGTCTGCCCCATGGGCCCACTGGCTGTTGGTGGTGTCTTTTGTTACCAGCTTTGGAGGCCTATGATCTACTGTAGAGTAATAACCCGGCTGGTACTGACTCTGTGGAACAGATGCAGGTGTTAAAATTGAGGTGTAAAGCAAGTATTTCCTAAGGATTAATCAACCTATTTTTTATTGGACCTTTAAATATAATTCTGTATTTGCTAGTTACTAGGTTTTTTAAAGATTTGGTTCCAGTGAGACTGTGGTATTTAAGGCTCCACTCAAATCAGAGAAATTTTGTTCTGTGATCATTTATCTGAATCCCAGATCCCATTGAGTCATCTCAAGAGTTTTTATGGAAGTAAATTTTAAAACGTGGATCATTTAGCAAAAAGTAGAATGAATTCCTGTTATGGGGTGGGGGGGAAATTAACAGGAAGTGCTTATTCTGTTGGCAGTGAGGTAGTTGTATCATCTTTGCACATTTCTATTTGAAGGACAGCATGTTTGATTTTTTTGTACTTAGCAGGTCTTTTCACAGCATGGCTTGAAATTAAATTTATTTCATATTCAGTAGATCAGTTGGGTCATATAAAATATGAATCATTTTATTAATATGTCTTTATTAATATAATTTTTATATCATTTTAAATTGTGGACTTGGAGTTTGATGGGGAAAACAGAATGTGACATGGTTTTTAAAAACAATCAATAGCTTCTGTCTTCTCCATATTTTGTTTGCATCTTCCATTAGCCCATATAAACATATACTAAACTTTATAGCCAACCATTTAACCTCATCCTAAGTGAGGTTAAGTCAACCATTAATCTCATTCCAAATAGGCAAAGTATTTGATTTAAACATAATCAAATGATTCGGATGACTTCAGTATTGGTTAAGAGATGTCAAGTTAACTTTTGTGCATCTACATATTTTTGAAGAATGTATTTTTTCACTGATTTTTGCATATCTTTGACAAGGATACACTTACTCCCTTGACCAGTTCTTAAAATTAGGAGCCACTTTCCAGTTAAAATTTATTTTTAGTGTTTTCAAGATTTCAGTATCTCTTAAGGTTTTAATTTTTTATGGAAAAATACAAAACTTTGGGGGTGCTCGCGTGGCTCATTCGATTAATGTCTGCCTTTCAGGTCATGATCCCAGGACTCCAGGATCCATTCAGCCCCCTATTCAGAGCAGGGAGTCGGCTTCTCCCTCTTCCTCTTCCTCTGCTCATCTGCTTGCTCATGTGCATTCTTTCTATCCCTCTCTCTCTCTAATAAATAAAATCTTCAAAAAGAAAAATGCAAAACTTTTAATAATAGTATCACTGAAATCTAAAATGAATCCTGGGTCATAGTTTCACCAAGGTTTTGTGATATCATTATATAATCCATTTGTAGAAGGTACATTACATCTAAGTTGGAAACATGATGCTTCTTGTATTTCAAAATAAGGAAAAGAAAACAGTTTGGCAAAAAATGGGAGTTAGAATGACCCTGAATAAACATAGCTGATGGCAAAGGGGGGTTTCCATTTTAAGGAAGGTAAAACGAACTTCAAAGAACGTTCTTATGTTATCAGAATTAGTAGTTTTCTAATAGCATTACTTAACTTTAAACTGTTGATTGGAAGATGTTTTATTGAATTCTGATTTCAAACTTCCAGAATTCTAAGATTTCAATTCAGGTGAAAGGAATCAATTCACTGTCTCAGATAAAGATGTCCGCAGAGGGGATCCCTGGGTGGCTCAGGGGTTTGGCGCCTGCCTTCAACCCAGGGTGTGATCCTAGAGTCCCAGGATTGGGTCCCATGTCGGGCTTCCTGCGTGGGGCCTGCTTCTCCCTCTGCCTGTGTCTCTGCTCCCCCCCCCCCCCCCGTGTGTGTCTCTAATGAATAAATTTTAAAAATCTTAAAAAAAAAAGAGATGTCTGCAGAATTGATTTTCTGTAGACAGATGTCCATAAATGTGCTTTATGGTACTAAAAATCAAAATTGTTTTTACTATGCAGTTTTTAAAAGCAAGAAAACAACCACTTCTCTGAAGTCAGCACGTGTGCATTATGGTGCTGCAAAAAGCACTGGACCTGGGGTCCAGAAGAACAGGAGCCCTAATTGTACCACTTCCCAGCTGTTCTCTTGGCTAATAACTGCCTTTATCTCTTCCAGGTATATTAGCTCTGTTTTCTACTTCATATGAATTTTCTACTTCATGGAATTGTGAGGATCAGAAAAAATATTTTAAAACTTTGCAATCCATAAGAAACTCTAAGAATAAATGACATGAGATTTTATAGGAGATTCTTTTGATATTTTTTTGAAGTTTGAAATCATGCAGTTTGTATTGTGGTCAAAGGAATAGAGGAAGTCAAAACATGATTTAATAAAATGTGTCAAGTAATATTATAGGAAAAAGAATGTGTCAAAGAGGCAATAATGGATCTAGAATTTTCAGAAGCATGCCCAAAAAGACATTAAGATGAAGTAATTTTAAGAAGAAAATTTTCAAGCAAGCATCTCAAACTTAAATAATCCACTGGAACCCACTTAGTTTTTGAAACTTTGGCTTTTGGGCAGCCCCGGTGGCTCAGCAATTTAGCGCCACCTTCAGCCCAGGGCATGATCCTAGAGACCCAAGATGGAGTCCCATGTCAGGCTCCCTGCATGGAGCCTGCTTCTCCCTTTGCCTGTCTTTGTCTCTCTCTCTCTCTCTTGCTCTCTCTCTCTCTCATGAATAAATAAATAAAATCTTAAAAAAAAAAAAAAAAAAAAAAAACCTTTGGCTTTCCTCATAAGTACCAGTCAACACAAAAGCCCTGGGGATATGAGACCATTTTCATACTTGAATTTTTCTGGAGACTGAGCAAATGACCTTGATTTCATGGATTTTTTTTCTTTTTTTCACTATTTTATATTCCCCTTCCACAAAGACTGAGATATCATTTGTTAGATTTTTTGTTGTTGTTGCCTGTATTTGGATTCTCAAAAATTGATGTTTGATTGGTACAATAGAGATACAAGGTGCCATTTTAGTCACCAGTATCAGTATATTACTAAAATAAGTATCCAGTGATCCAACTTAACCCATTTGTTAAAGATTGAAACTTTATTAATTGTAACAGAAGCCCCTATATTTTCTGAGTAACAAATATTACTTGAATTATTAAAGTGTTTCTTTGTTGATAACTATTTCCTAGCCAATTATTTTCTAAGAAGCTATTTTACATCATATTTATACATATGGTGTAGGTTTCAACCTTACAGTTTTCAGCCTTTTTTATCTGTTAAAAATAGAAAATTTTAAGCTTTTTTTTTTTTTCAGTCACATCTCTCTGTGTGTGAGGGGGTGTATGTTTTGTTGAAGAATCTATTAAATTTAGTTGAAATAAATTGTAGCGTTTGCCCAGTAGGTTAATTTTAAAAGTAAAATAATTATATTAACATTCACTGAAAAGTAAAAGGAAGGCAACTGAAAGCCATTAACCATAAGAAATTAAAATGAGATCCCATTGGAGATGCCTGGGTGGCTCAGTGGTTGAGTGTCTGTGTTTGGCTCAGGGCATGATCCCAGGGTTCTGGGATTGAGTACTACATCGGGCTCCCTGTGAAGAGCCTGATTCTCCTCTGCCAATGTCTCTGCTTCTCTCTCTGTGTCTCTCATGAATAAGTAAATAAAATCTTTAAAAAAAAAAATGAGATCCCAACTCAACACCCAAGAAATAAACAATCTAATCATGAAATGGGCAAAAGACACGAACAAAAATTTCACCAAAGAAGACCTACACATGGCCAACAAGCACATTAGCCAATGCTCCGCATCACTTGCCATCAGGGAAATAAAAATTAAAGCTACAATGAGATACCACCTCACACCAGTCAGAATAGTGAAAATTAACAAGACAGGAAATAACAAATGTTGGAGAGGTTGTGAAGAAAGGGGAACCCTCTTGCACTGTTGGTGGGAATGTGAACTGGTATAGCCACTGAAAAACTGTGTGGAGGTTCCTCAAAGAGTTAAAACTAGAGCTACCCTACAACCCAGCAATTGCACTACTGGGGATTTACCCCAAAGATACAGATGCAATGAAATGCCAGGACACCTGCACCCCAATGTTTATAGCAGCAATGTCCACAATAGCCAAACTGTGGAAGGAGCCTCGGTGTCCATTGACAGATGAATGGATAAAGAAGATGTGGTCTATGTATACAATGGAATATTACTTAGCCATCAGAAAGTACAAATACCCACCGTTTGCTTCGACGTAGATGGAACTGGAGGGTATTATGCTGAGTGAAGTAAGTCAATCGGAGAAGGACAATCATACGGTGTTTCACTCATACAGAGAATATAAAAAATAGTGAAAGGGATTATAGGGGAAAGGAGAGAAAATGAGTGGGAAAAATTAGAGAGGGTGACAAACCATGAGAGACTCCTAACTCTGGGAAACAAACAAGGAGTAGTAGAGGGGAGGTGGGCGGGAGGATGAAGTGACTGGGTGATGGGCACTTAGGGGAGCACTTGACGGGATGAGTACTGGGTGCTATACTATGTGTTGGCAAATTGAACTTTAATATATATATAGAGAGAGAATATATATATATATATTTATATATATATATATAAATGAGATCCCATTTATTTATTAAAAATGAAAACTACAGGGGATCCCTGGGTGGCTCAGGGGTTTAGCGCCTGCCTTTGGCCCAGGGTGCGATCCTGGAGTCCCGGGATGGAGTACCGCATCGGGCCGCCAGCATGGAGCCTGCTTCTCCCTCCTCCTGTGTCTCTGCCTCTCTCTCTCTCTCTCTGTCTATCATAAATAAATAAATCTTTAAAAAAATTTTTAAAAAATGAAAAATACATAATTGTATCCTAATGCTGCCAGAGTACATGCCAGACCACTGAATTTGCATTTTATAGTTATTCTGATGTTTACCTTTTCTAAAACTTTCCAGTTGATGCATTAACAACTTCTTAGTCTTTTTTTTATTTTGAAGGTTTATAGAATATATTAGCATATAGCATCCTTTTTGAAAAGACCACGTGTAAATCTTTTGAGAGCATAGATAGTTAAACAGCTGCTATAGTATAGATGGCTCTGAAATATGAAAACTAATTTCAGAAGACATTCAGTCACAAACTTATATAGGAAGAAATATGTAAACTAACCACTTTTGTTATATATGTGACAAATACAATCATCACCATGCTTGAGCTTTAACTTCCTGAAAGAAGCTCCTGTATTTTACTCCCTGTCTTATTTCTGATGACAGCATTACCATTTTTTAGGTAGAAACTGCAGACCCATCTTTGACTCCTCATCCTTTCCTCTAACTAGACAGTCTCAGAGCCCTCTCATTTCTTTATTCTAAATCTTTCTTAATTCACCAACAGTCCTTTTGATCTTTATGATCTCATTCTTGTCCTGTTTGTTCCTTTTTTTCTAGTGTCAGAGTTTTGTGGGTATCATTACATCTTAAATCTCTCTAAGTTCTTTTCTCTGAATTCGTATTTTCCTCTGTGCTCATTTTCTTTTTTTTTTTTTAATATTTTTTTCTTTATTTATTTATGATAGTCACACAGAGAGAGAGAGGCAGAGACACAGGCAGAGGGAGAAGCAGGCTTCATGCACCGGGAGCCTAATGTGGGATTCGATCCCGGGTCTCCAGGATCGCGCCCTGGGCCAAAGGCAGGCGCCAAACCACTGCGCCACCCAGGGATCCCCCTCTGTGCTCATTTTCATCTATTTATGTATCCTAGGTCTTTCTTTTATGCTAGTGGTTTTTCCTTTATTTCTGACGATCCGTGGTATCTGTCTCTTTTTTAAAAATGAAGGACTGGGTACAAAGATGGTGTCCCTCTTCTGTTGTGTAAGTAGCTCTATTATCTCCCTTTTTTGTTCACTTTAGCAGAAACCCTCTTGAGAACTTTGTATATATAGCTAAAACATATTAACTGGCAGCTTATATTTAGGATAAGCAAGCAAGATAAATGAATTCACCTATGAGGCTGTTAGACTCATTGCCAGAATGAGAATAAGTGGGATAACCGTATTCGCTGTAGAAGACTTCATTCTTCCCAAATGGTATGTTCAATAATATTTTTAGGAACAATTCCACTGGTTTATTTTTTATATTTTAATCTTTTTTCCTATGGTTAGTGCTCAGCAGCATCCATTTTATATGGGTTCTGCAGCCTGCTTGGCCTTAGTGTTTTACATACAAATCTTCCAATTTTTTTCTCCTGGGTTTTGTTTTGTTTGGCCCCTACCAAGTACACTATTTGTGTGTTCACAGGTCCCGAGTTTTGTTGTCCAGATATATTATCTATCTACTGCAGCCCACCATAATGTTTTCAGGCATTAATTTCTAATCACTTTACGTCCTCTACAAATTTGTTGAAATCTCTAACCTGTTTTTTTCAGGCTCACCAGTGACTTTCACATTGCCCATTCCTATGGTCAGCTCTTTGTGTTTATCTTACTTGACCTATTGACAGTACTTGATACATTCTATGGCTTCTTAATACACTGGTTTCTGGGATACCACATTCTTCGTTTTCCTTTTATCTCATTCTGCGTTCTCTTTAGCTGTTTTCTTCCTCTTCTATGTCTTATTAGATTGTTCCACTGCAATCTGATCTTCTTTTATTCCGTATATATAATTATATATATGCACATTTCCTTGGTGTTCTCTTGACTTTAAATAAACCCTGTATGCCAATGTTTTATCCTTCCTCAACTCTAGGCCTGCAGAGTTTAAAATAGTAGCCTCTAGCCTCATGTACCCATTGATACTTGAAATGTAGCTAGGGTGACTTGGTAACTAAGTTTTAATTATATTTCATTTCAGTTTTTAAATATAAATAGCCATGTATGGCCAGTGGCTATCATGTTGGACAGTTCAAACTTATAAAATCTACTTCTATATAAATCTTCATTCTCAACACCAGACAGATCACGTTACAATATAAAATATAGATTACTGTTTTTTTAAATTTAAAACACATAATATTTTTAATATTAAAACTTCCTTGACTGTAATGTTGAAAATGTCATAGTATTTCATCATCATGATTGTAGAAAGGTTATTAATAAGCAGTATTGAGGTGTGGGGCACCTGAGTGGCTCAATCAGTTAAGCATCCAACTCATGATTTTGGCTCAGGTCATGATCTGTAGGGTTATGAGATTGAGCCCTGTGTGGGGCTCCCCTGTCAGCAGGGAGTCTGCTTCAGATTCTTTCCATCTCCCTCTGCCCCTCCATCTGTACACCCTCTCTAAAATAAATAAATGAATCTTTATAAAAATAAATAATATTGATGTTAATTTTAATAGGGGGTCTACAGTTTTCTTATTCTTCATATTTAAATCAATACATGACATTCTGCTTACACTTAGCTGAGAAGTCAGTGACACTGAACTTAGATCCAGATTCTGTTAGTTATGCTATGACCTGGAGCAAATTATTTCATCTTAGCGACTTGTCATTTGAAAATAGGGGATGGGAAAGTGTTTACTGCAAGTGAAAGTTTTTAAATACCAACTATGCTTGACTTAAAATGCACTAGGAGTTATAGATAGTATCTTTATGACTATATTCAGAGCTATTTTAATCATTGAACTTTTTATTTTAAATTTACCTAACTTCCCACTAAATTTTAGAAAGAAAAATCACTATGTTCTTAGAATTAGACTTAGTGAATGTCTTGTTAAAATCCAAATTCCTCTAGTACATATACATGTTTTCAAAATACAGTTTCTAGGCATACTGATTAAAGCGTTTCCATGACAAAAGTGATTTTTATTTTATATTTCTAAAGTAGGAGAATTAGAAATTTTCAGGTTCTTTATCAGAACATAATTTACATCATGATGAAAGTAGTGAATGTTTGTGATTTATTTACTGCTGTGCCTCCAGGGTAAAATGAAACTGTCAGTAATCAATTCACTCAAAGATGATTAAAGGAAGAATTACAGTTTTATTTGTCTGTACCCGTGAAGGGGAGAAGGGCAGGTTATAAAATGGATAAATTACTTTTGACCAGGGATAACTTTATTCTTCTACAGTTTGAGAATAAGACTACATTTAATGTTATTTAATATGAACCATAAGATGCATTTTACTATTTTTATAATCTCAAACCAAAATTGACAGTTTTTCCATTTTTAAGGCAGTAAGACATCCAAAATGATTTTATTGTAGGGTATATGTCCATATATATAGTTTTTAAAGTAGATTTTTTTCATAACTTTTTTCCAACAATAAACTTAATGGATGGCTTTGAAGGAAATAAGTACTCCATAATTTTGACATCTTTCTTCAAATGTAGATAATACTTTGAGTCTTTCAGTATTATAGTGAATATATCTGTATATCAAAATGTGTACACCTCTGATAATAAAAAAATATTTTTGTGTTTAAAATAAAAGGTCAAATTTGACTCCACATTAATCATATTTACTCATTCCTTCCCTTGATGTACCTATACATGTTCCACGTCACTGTTCACCTCAGTCTTCATGTTCTATGATGCTAGGGGAAATGATGAATTTTAAAAACTAGTAATTATTTTTTTATTTACTAACTTTGCTTAGTGTGGTCACTGCTTGGAACCAGGGAAACAGTTCTCCATGTTTACTCCCTAGGTCAGGGAGATGAAATGAAATCCCATTTATATCATAACAATAATAATTTTCGTTTCCTTGTAAATTCCAGTGTCCCAAAATAACTTTAAAAAAATTAAGTCTATGACAAAACATATTTCAATTTTTAAACATATTAGTTTGTGTCTACTAAAGGCCCTAGAAATTTAGAGGAAGACTAGAAATTTGGAGGAAGAAGGCTATCCAAATTATATTCTTATTCACTCTTAGCTTGTTCTATATAAGACCATATGCGGAATAGCCTTAAGGTTTCCTTTAGACTAGCTAAGTGCATACTTTTGCATTTTGTGGTTTAGTCAGTTTGGTCTGGATAGCAAACAGTCTGTGATATCATAGAATTTACTGGTAATGTTTTCTGGAAATGAATATCCATCACTTATTGAAAATGTCAGCTAACAATGGAAATTAGGTTTAGGAACCAGTCCTTCTGGTAATGATAGAGATGTGTAGATAATGTTGATTTGTATTTTCCAGAATTTTAAAAGTGTGTTTTCAGGAAGCTTTTTCCTTGAATGAAAAGTGAATGAAAATGTGAAGAATTACTCTCTGTGTTGTTCTTAGTCAGCAACTTGCCTGCAAGCCTGAGAGCAAAGTTGATGACAAATATAGCAACTAAGAAATGACTAAATGGAGTGACTGGTCATATTTTAAAAATAATTTAAGAAGTTTTTACATTGTAAATGTCCAATAAGTAAAAAGTAGAACATTGTTCTAATTTCAGGCAATTTCCTTTTTTTTTTTCAACTTTCTCCCCTGAAAAATATTCAACTGTAATTTTATAAAGAATAAAAACTGACAGCGGTTTTTGACTAGTGTCCATCTTTTTTAGCAGAACCAGAAATACTGTATTTTAGCAGAAGAATCCTAACAAAACCTGTTACTCATTTTAAAAAGTAAAAACTTTTGTATGCTTTATCAAAAACTGATTCATACCGTTGGTCAACCAGTGTTTATAGAGAGCCAGTGTTTATGGTGTCAGGGACTGTGCCAAACCCTGGGAGAAATGGAAGATGAAAGACTGCCCTCAGAATCTTCCCAGTCCAGTTAAAGAATTCAGAGGGCAGAGAAATAGTTACAGTAAATGGAGTTGAGTTCAACAGGAGATAAGGGTAAAACAATAAGGGAGCACAGACAGGAATCAGACTGCTTAAATTTATCATCCTTATGAAATGCACTTAGTTTCATGGCCTTACTTAGAATTCCATGTCACCTATTCAATATAGAACAGTGTTGTCTATTTAAGAGTCATCCAAATGACAGTTTAGAACTAGGAATCTGAATTTTGATGCTGATCTTTTACAAGACCAATATGTCACAAGTCATGTAATAACCTGTATTACTATATCTTCAAATCTGCCCACCAGGGGTGTTCTGGGAATGAATGAATATTTATGAAGCACTCCAGTTTCTTTCCTATTAATATGTGTGGCTCTGTGTGTGTTGTGTATACTTCTTTTGAAAGGAACCAAGTCACATCTCACAGCTATTAAGTTTTGTCAAGGCAAAGTAGGTAGTGAGTAGGTGTATTTTGGCCAATTCAGAGTCAACAAAGTTTGAGGTGTTTTTATTTGGTGCAGGGATAGAGGTCTCTTGTTTTTCTATTTTTTCTTCTTTATTTTTATAGTAAAATTATGAGGCTTGATACTTAGTGTCATCTCAGTCTTTTTAATCTGTAGATTTTCAAGATTTAGCAGAGTTGAAAGTAAAACATATTAGCAACTAATATTAAAGGCAGTTATAAATGCACAGTATAACCGGCAAATTAATCTTAATATTCATGAAACTTTTATAGGGAAAAGGTTGTTGTAGCATAATAAGCATATTTTTTAAAAATGACTTTGCTTTGAGTTATGGAAGATGTCTTCTAAATCAACATGCTTATGTTCAAAATCTAAATTTATTACCTCTCCCTAGAATTTAAATTATATACTTTATGGATAGACCTAAGAAAATGAGCTCTCACCTTCCTACATTCTGAGTAGTAAAATAGATGAAAATATTTTTTTCTGTTATTAAATCTTTTCTCATTTTAACTTTGTTCTTTTAAGTTTTTTTGTTTTAGTTTTTAATTCTAAAGGATGTTTAATTCTTGTATGTGCAGATACTAGGAATGCAGGAGTCACTCATACATTTAATAAGTATCCAGTGATTACTTACTTTGTCTGGGGCACTGTTACAGGTGTTATATGAATGTATCAGTAAACAGAGCAGGTAAAAATCCATACCCTTGTTCACTTTACCTCCAGTGAGAGAGGCAGACAGTGAGGAAATAAGTATAGAATAACAAGCAAGGGAGGGAAGGGAGATAAATAAAGTGAACAAGGGAGTGAGATTATGTTGATGTTTTAAATACGGTCGTCAAGGAAAATGTCACAAGGAAGCTGACAGTTGAGCAAAATTTTGAAGAAGAAAAAAGGCCATATCATCTGAGAGAATAGCATCCCAAGCAAGATTTCAAGTCAGTAATATGCCTGCTGTGCATTTTGAAGAACAAAAAGGCCAATGTGGCTAGAGTAGAAGGAATGAGGGGAAAGTAGGAGACAGTGAGGCCAGAGAAGTAGCAGGGGGTCAGACTGCACAGAATCCGATCTAAATAAAATGCAGACTGATGCCCATTTTCTAGCACGGGCAGAATTCACAAAATACATTTTTTCTAAAGTGGAGGGTGTTTGGAATCTTAGAGTTTGATACTTTCTAAGTAAGAACAATGAATAGGGAACTGGGTGGCTCAGTGGTTTAGCGCCACCTTCGGCCCAGGGGCGTGATCCTGGAGACCCAGGATCGAGTCCCATGTTGGGCTCCCTGCATGGAGCCTGCTTCTCCCTCTGCCTGTGTCTCTGCCTCTCTCTCTCTCTCTCTCTCTCTCTCTCTCTCTCTCATATGAATAAATAAATAGTAAATAAAATCTTTAAAAAAAAAAAGAACAATGAATAAAGTGAACTAGAGAATGCATATGGTATAGTGACAAATCCTAATAGAAGGCACTATTTAAACTTAACTGTATCAGATCGAAGACTAATAATCATAAAAGGTGTTGGAGGGGGGCGCCTGGGTGGCTCAGTTAAGTGTCTGCTCAGGTCAAGATCCCCAGGGTCCTGGAATTGAGCCCCACTTTGGTTCCCTGCTCAGCAAGGAGTCTGCTTCTGCCCTTGCCCCTCCCCTGCTTGTATTCTCTCTCACTCTCTCTCTCAAATAAATTAATAAAATATTTTAAAAATAAATAAATAAAAGGGGTTAGGGCATTCCAGCTAGGAAAGTGAGTTAAAAAGTTATTTTAACAATTGAGGTGGGAGAATGACACTGAAGTAAGAAAATAGAGATGTTTAATTATTAAGTATTAGAGATTTGAAATGCAAGTGATAAAGGATAGAGAGGTAGAATTTGAGGGTATCTTAGGCTTCTGATTTTGGCAATCCATTGGCAAAAATCCATTGACAATCCATTGACAAAAAAATCCATTGACAAAAATTCTAGAAATACTGGAAAAATAAGGAGTTATATTTTGGATATATTGAGTTTAAGATGCCTGGAAGACATCCAGAGCAAGGTATCTAGTAGCTTGCTGATTCATTTGGACCTCATTTATTAAATATCCTGCTATGAGTCAGGCTCCGTTCTAGGAACTAGACTGCATACTTTGAAATATGGGGGTGGAGTATAGAGATTAAGGAGTCAGTGGTGTATGTCTAGTCCTTGAATCCATAGGAATTAACAAGATAAGCTGGAAGAGGCTATTAAATGAAAAGAAGCCAAGAGACTAAGAACCATTAGGATGACCATGAGATTGATGGCTTGGATGCTTGCTACCCAAAAGATGGTCAAGGAAAAATTGAGGACACAGGCAATTACGAGAAGTTTCTTTTGGTGCTATATGTCTTTTTTTTTTTTTAATTATTCACTTCAGTAATAAATTTTAATTTAAAAGAAACGCCTGAATTATGATAGTATATCTTTTATCTCTTTTTCTTCTTTTTTTATCTTTTTTTCAAGATTCTATAACATTATTGCTAAAATAATCAACATTAAAGACTTAAAATATTAAGTTATATTTTAAGGATTAAACACATGGAATTAAAGTATTTTGACCTTGTGTATATAGCAAATATGTAACATAATTATATTAGAAACATAACTATTCTCAGATTGAATATCTAGAGCATGTCACAAAGGATATAATTTGGACATACTTCAGTCTCCTGTTAGAGTTTACTGGAGATATATGTCAAATACTAAAAATTACATGTGGGTTTTGGTAGTAAATAAGTTCTGTAGGATTTTGAGTGATATTTGGTTAGCACAATTAAATTATTTGGTATCAATTTAAAAGTTAAGAATACGCTAACATATATTCATTGAATCAATTTCATTTTTTATTAATATTTGGGAAAAAGTAGCACAGGTCATTGGAGACTGAAGAGATCTTTCAAAAAGGTGTGAGGCTTAAACTGAAGCACATAGACCGTAATTTAGTCTTTATGCTCACTTTTTTAGCAGGGCTAAAACCAGGAGCCCTATTGTCTGACAGATACAATCCACACCATAGAGCTACTCACTTATCCCTGCTTGATTTGTACTTCTTCAGAATCATTAATTTACCAGTCTCAAATGTTAGGGACCCCTTTCCCTCCTCAGTGCTCTACTCATTCATGTTTACATACCCTTGATGAGTGGGTCACTGTCTATTTCCATAACTAACACAGGAAAACCTACTGATTTGTGGTTTTGTATATTCACTGTGCTTTACCTCTGTGGTCTGTATAGGCATCCAGACTTTGTAGACTCAGGGCCCTCAGCCTTTGATGTTTCTGAGTTTGGGAGAATTTTTTTCATATAATGTATGAAACATAGTGTTCAAAGAATGTTCTCTTTCCACAATCTGAAATATATACCCAGTAAATAGATGGCTTCCCATAGGATCCTGAACAAGCCCAATATAAAATAAATACTAGCATTTTAGTGGACTAGGCGAGGATAAGTTACTTTAAGATTCACATTTATTAAAAATTTATTTTTAGCTGAATATTTAGGGAAATATTCAGAATATGGGATGATTATACCACTGGAGAATCTGTAGCCTGTTTTGCCTTAAGATATTTTTAACTCTTATTTTCTGTATTTGTGTATTCAGTCATTCAACAGGCCTTTATTGAATATAAACTGTATGACATAGCAACTGAAGATTTATTAAACATCGTAAGGAAAATACTGTGATGAAAGATTGCACAGGAGTGCTAAGGGAGGGAAGAAATGGGGAGGGGTATATGAATCAGAGTCAGGACAGGAGAATATCATAAGCTGGTTCCTAGAGAACATAATGTTTGACCTGAGCTTTAAAGGATGTCTAAGAAATAACTCAGCTTAGAAGGAGGTGTCAGAAAGGGAGAGGGCTTAGGTGCACTCTGACTGGAGTAAAGAATGTGAAGCTGGAAGAATGGCAAGAGTAAGTAACCACAAAGGAGGATGGTTAGTGAGCTAAGCACTAGCTATGTCCTGAAGGGCTTTCTGTGCCATTTTTTTATAAGCAGTTTGAGTTCAGCACTTGAGGAGCATTTTGACCTGAAGATTGTGCTGTAGAGTGACAAGATAACAATTTTTCCTTAGAATAGCCTTACCAACAGTGTGAGAGGTCATCAGAAAGCCCATGGAGCAAGTCAGGGGGTTTGGTTAGGAAGCTATTCCAGTAATCCCAACGAGGGAAAAGGGTCTGAGCTAAGTAGTGGGATAAAGAGGAGGGGGCATGTTTTTATATATACACACACACACACACACACACACACATACACATACACCTGAACACACACATACATGTATGTGTGTATGTAGTTTTTAATAAAAATCTTTTTAAGGTATGATAAAGTTCATTATTATCACCTCAAGTTGTATGAAGTAAGCCATTAAGTTCTCTAAAGCAAAGCTCATTGTTAGAATATCTAACCTGTCATATAAATAATTATAATGCTTACTGTATTTTATTCCTTTAAAACTTTAGTTGTACATGTATGTAAAGGCTGTTGAAAAATCTACAAATATAGGCTATTTTAAACATCAAAGTCAAATATACTACATGTGTATTTATATATATCTCAAACATATTGTATGCTAGGTACGACTTAAAGTATTTTTTTCCTATATTAGTTAACTAATTAATTCTCCCATCAGCCTATGAGATACATGTTTCCCCTTTACTGAATGAGGCAATGGAGGCACAGAGTATATAAATAACTCGCCCAAGGTCACATAGCTAATAATTACCAAAGCCAGTCTTCCAAAATACACAGAGTGGCTCCAGAGTCAGGATATATACTAGTAAATTGTGCTTTGAAATGCATTTTTTTCATTGTAAAGAGACAAAAACTAATAATAGAAAATTGTGACTCATACCTCTGAGTTGAGAAAGGAATTTACCCTGAAAATAATTATTTCTCAATAAGCATAGATTTATTGAGTGAAACTCTCAATATATAAAATATAAATACATATTGTAGTAGCTGTTCATTTGTGCATTAATTTGGGGGCTTTCTCTTATTTTTAAGAAGATACCCAATAAATCTAGAGTTGGGAGAAGTGTTTGGTTTTCATTGACTGTTTTTAAATAATACTGCTAAATTTTTTCATTGAGAGCCTAAACCCTATTTACTCTGCTTACGTGGAAGATTTAGCAATATTCAAAACCATTGAATATTTGCTTGCCTGCTATATAGTCATTAAATGTCTAATAAGAGTCTATAGTCCCCCAAATATATTTTGAGATTTTTTAAAACCACAAAAAAAGTTGAAAAAAAACAACTCCTAAATGTGCATCATTTGCTTCTTCCTCTCAAAAACTTTATTCATATATCTGCTAAAAATAATGATATTCTGTATATAATCATAGTACTATTATCACACCTAGGAAAATTAACTAGGATTCTATAATATCTAATAAACAACTCAAATTCAGATTGTCCTAATTGCGTATAAAATATCTTAAGCAGGGATCCCTGGGTGGCGCAGCGGTTTAGCGCCTGCCTTTGGCCCAGGGCGCGATCCTGGAGACTCGGGATCGAATCCCACGTCGGGCTCCCGGTGCACGGAGCCTGCTTCTCCCTCTGCCTATGTCTCTGCCTCTTTCTCTCTCTCTCTGTGACTATCATTCATAAATAAATAAATAAATAAATAAATAAATAAATAAATAAATAATAAAAAAATATATCTTAAGCAGTTTTTTGTTTGCATGCTTATTTTGTCTAGCATCCAGTCCAGATTAACACTTGTACTACATTGATTGCTTTGTCATTTTAGTCTCATTTAATCTCTGCTAGACTTCTTTGTTATTTTTCATGACACTGACTTTTTTATAGTCTGCTGAGCCAGTTGTCCTATAGAATATCCAGTGTTTTGTTTTTATCTATTTCCCTGGTTAGATTCAGATTAAACGTTTTTTGGCAAGAACACTGTAAGCAATACGTACTATTTTGCATCACATCAGGTGGCATATAATATCAAGTTACCCCACTACTTACGTTGCTAAATTTAATCCTTAATTAACATAGTGAACACTAGATCCTATTGTAAAGATAAAACTTTTCCCTTGTTTCCCTTTGTTTGCTGGATATTCTGTGAGTTGATACTTTGAGACCATGTGAATAGCCTGTTGTACCCCAAAAACCTTACTCAGTGGTTTCAGCAGTCATGAATGATCCTGGCCTGAATTAACTGTTCACTGTTAGGGGGTTCAGCATGGTGGGTTTCTAACATAATCGTTGCTTCTACATTTATTGGCTGGTGTTTGGTCAAGAAGAGCCCTTCTGTTTTTTCTTGCCTGTCTCTTTGAGTATTGTGGGGTTTTTTTTTCATTCAACTTGTTATTATATTTCTTTATTATCATTTTTTTTGTGTGTGTTGCCAAAGATGTCCACCAATCTGACAAAGGAGAGCCCTTTTGTGTCTATTCCTGTATCCTTTGATATGAACCAGTTAGTTTAGATAGTACTTCGTACTTGCAGTATTCTCAGTGTATCGTGCACTTTCCTGCCCTAAAGCTGGGGTCTGTCATTTCCCCAAAAAGCCCTGGTACTATTTAGTGGAAAATGGAATTTAGAAACTAAAATTTGGGGCTAAGTACATTCATTGCTATTGGAATGTCATTGCTTCTGAGACCTTTAGAACTGGACATATTTAGGAAATCATGTTTTTTAAAAATCAGTGAATTCATACTATGATATCCCAATTAAATTTTAAATCACCCTTATTGTATACTTATATGTTTATATAATAGGGAAACTTGTCATCTGTCAGTAATATAGGTTGCAAATATTTTCTCCAAGTTCAATATTTGGCTTTTGGACTTGACAGTGCAAAATTTTTAGAAAAGGTTTCCTCATACCTGGGTTTGTAAACAGATTCCTCTGTTTTAAGATTGGTATAGCTTCATGTTTAGCATTTAAATCTGGCCCATTAAGAATTTATTTTCCTGGTTTATGGTATGATATATGGAGCCAGTTCCTTTTCTTTTCTTTTTTTTTTTTGTTTTTTAAAGGTTTTATTTATTAGAGAGAGAGAGAGAGAACAGGAGTGGGGGTGGAAGGGGAGGGGGGAAGGACAGAGGGAGAAGTAGACTCCCCGCTGAGGAGGGATTCCCAACGAGGGGCTCAATCGCAGGACCCTGAGATCATGACCTGAGCCAAAGGCAGATGCTTAACCCACTGAACCATCCAAGCACCCCAAGATCAGTTTCTTTTTCAAAACATCCATCGCTTCCCAACATCACGTATTAAAAATTATCTCTTCCTCTTCACATGTAATTTCCATATACAGTTGGATGTTTTTCTGAACATTTTAATATATTCTATTGGACTACATGTCTATTCATGTGTCATTAGTACACTGTTTTAATTGCAGAGGCTTTCTGTGGTATAAATTGATAATTAATAACGTTTATTTCCACTCATTGCTCTTCTTATTCCCCAGGATTTTTCTAGATATTTTTGCATATATTTCTGCATGAATTTTAGAATTAACTTGTACCAAGAAAAAAACTTTTTTTATTGGAATCACACTAAATTCATATATTATGTTGGAAGGAATGGGCCTTTATATAATATTACATTGTCTTGTTGCAGAATAAGGGATGTCTTTTTATTTGTTCAAGACTACTTTTATGTCTTTCAAAAGTATTTTAACATTCATATTGTTTCTTGTATTAAAGTATTTTCTATTGGGGGTATTTTTCATAAATCTTCTAGTTTTTTGTATATGTAAAGGATATCGATGTTTGTATGTTAAACTTTATATTGTGTTAACTTTCTGATGTATTAGTTCTGTTATATGTTACTTTTAGCAGTGATTCTTTTGGATTTTCTAGGTATAAAATTATATTATCTGGAAATCAGTTTTGCTTCTCTTCTAGTCACTAAGAAAGCTTGGAAGCTCAGCACAGACAACTTTATATTAAATTTGGCAGGAGAGAAAGGACCTTACCTTCTAAAAATGTATTCTACTAGAATATAATAAATCTTAATTTCATTTTTTTCCTAGCTAAAAGTTATCAAAGCATAATTCTCTCTGCTTTACATAGAGAGATTCATGGTGATCTCCAGAACTCAAATAGGATGCATAGTTATAGTGTAGCTTGAAGCAAATGACTCTTAAAAAGGTGTCATGAAAGGGAGAATCGTGGTTCTCTTGTCTTTAGCACAGTGCCTTGTGCTTACTGGGCAGCTCATAAACACTTGATGATATATAACATTGCTGGATATATGTTTTGGCTTTAGAATTTCGCATATATTCCTGCCTTTTTTGCTTTTGCAATAAGTCTAATCATCTTTGTTCTTTTTTTCCTTTGATCATGGTCTTGAGTTGAAGGTTGGTAGAGTTGAGGGAAACTAAAAAAATAAATAATTTTCCTGTTTAGGTCAGTCAAGTACAACAGGGTAAAATGTCGTGTTCTAGTTTTCTACAAAGTAAAATACTTAACTATCTCCCAAAAAGCATAAAATTTTTCCATTATCTCCTGTAGAATGTGTAATATCTGGAAAATTAGGAAAATTTTCAAGTTACATATTCAGTTTTACAGTAAGTTTAGACACATTACCAGAGAAAGTAGTAAATTAACATTTCTGAAAACAGAAGATTAATTCAAACATTCTGATAATGCACACAAGTTATAGCACATAGTCCATTATAGCACATGGACTCAGTGAATATGGCATAGATTTCAATTACTTAGTTCAAGAGTTGAGGACCTTGTGAGTTTCTGGCATTTGAATTAGGCACTGTAGGTGCAAAGATGAATAAAATCTGGGCCTTACCACAGGAGCCAAACACCCAAATGGATGTAGAGTGTTTATGACTTAGATGCATGCATAGGTTTCAGATGTGGTACTGCTGCTCATTGGTTGTGTGAATTTGGGGATGTTACCCATCATCTGAGTTACTTTCTGGAAGCCGCTACTATTTTCTTCCCTTAAAATGGAGTTATCTTTGTAGTTTGTTAATTAACTCTCTTAAAACTCTTAATCGTTGATGCTCTAATTCTTCTTTCATCAGTGGCACTACCAGTTCTAAAAGGTTATCTGGTCATATTCAGGTTATTGAAACCCCTTATGAGAGTTACTGGTTTTCTTTGCATGCTCATGGTTTGTGGTTCCAGCTATACTGATAGAGGTCTGAGATACAGCAAAAAAGCAACCCCCCCGCCGAGGCACAAGGGTAAGTTGTTCTTCTCAAATCTCATCAGTTGCAAGTTACAGTCATCTCCCAGTGACTGGGACTGGGGCTAGATTCCTCTAGCTAGGTAGGTCCCTTTGCATGTAGGTCCTTTATAGGTCCATTGTTGGTGCATAAGCTCTGCCAGGCCCTTGATACACTACAGACAGTAAAATGACAGATAAATCCAGTTATCCAGAGCACTTAATAGTTTCTGCAGGCTGAGAGCCCTCAGTGAACTCTGAAAAACCCGTTTTTTGCCTACCCCTTTAGAAGAGACTTGCTTTCCCTGTACGGTCCTTGCTCAGCAGCAAGGAGAATAGAGACTCACACTCCCCTCCAATTCTTAACACACTGACACTGAGATTCCAGAAAAAAAAATTTTGTGTTCTGGTATATGCTCCAGGGTTTGCCATTCCTCTTGCCTTAGTCCTTGTAGGCTTCTAGAAAAAAAACTAAACTAAACTGCTTGGTTTCAGATTTTAAAATCATTAGACAAAGTGGAAAAGAAAATGCTCACCCAGAAGATTAAATGGAATGGTTATCATAAAGATAAAAGTTACAATGGTAAAGATGAACCGCAAAATTTAAAGAAACAGTAGAATAAAATTTCCCCAAGCAGATAAGACTCTGTAGATTAAAGGGTTTATCAAGTCTCAGGAAAGATTAATTATAGCCAAGACACATTTAGGTATACTCTGGTGAAATTCCTGATTTCCCAGATATATTGAAAATCTCACCAGTCTGTACATATGAGGAACCGTTTCTTTACCTGGAAAGAGTTGAATGAGTATTGGACTTCTCATCTAAAACTCTGGAAGCTGGTTAATAGTGGAAAAACATGTCCAGACAACCAAGATAAGGGATTTATTATCCAAAAATCCATTATTCAGACAAAGTATCATACATCTGCCAACAATGGAAGGCACATTTGAACATACAAGGATTTAGAGAGTACTCTAATCAAATGACACCTAAGTTAGAATGGAAATTTCAAAATACAGGGGAAAATGTTAAATTTTTCTTTTAGGTATAAAGGAGACATTAAGTTTTTCTTACAGATTTTTTGTTTTATAAATTCATACTTACCTCTTCTACAGATTCCTTTGCACTTTTATCCATTTAAATGTAACTATAATTTATGTAAAAAATAGAGAAGTAAAAGCCTTCTACAAGCTTAATCTTGCGTGGAGCAAGGAGGTATTAGTAAATATAGTATCTTGGTTAGAGAGAGGTTTAGATTGTTTATAGTAATTAATAATATATTTATTACTGTCAGAATTAGGAAAGTAACCAATAGCAGCATTGAAATGGTGGTAGAAATTCAAGAAAAGGGATCCCTGGGTGGCGCAGCGGTTTGGCGCCTGCCTTTGGCCCAGGGCGCGATCCTGGAGACCCGGGATCGAATCCCACGTCGGGCTCCCGGTGCATGGAGCCTGCTTCTCCCTCTGCCTGTGTCTCTGCCTCATTCTCTCTCTCTCTCTGTGACTATCACAAATAAATTAAAAAAAAAAAAATTCAAGAAAAAAAAAATGTTATGTGCTGAAATTGACCAAAAACACAATAAAAGATTAAAAGCAACAATATAACTAAATAGAAATGGAGTTTTGCCTTCAGTTAGGATGTACAACCAATGATGATCATCACTCCTAGTGTAACATCAAATAGACCTCTTATAAAAAAAAAAAAGGCATCAGAGAGATGTAAACACATAGAAATGTACGTGAATTAAATTCCAAAGAGGACCTGCTCCATGAGGAAGTGGAGACTAGCAGCCACTTTAATACCTGGGAATATTATTAAGACAGAGACACAGGAGAGCAGAGTAGCAAGCCTTTCATAGGCAGAATGACTTTGCTAAAACAGAAATCAGCTGAATTTCTAAAGACAGGTGAGCTGACATATAGATTGGAATCCAAAAGACCCCAAATATGCATCAGTCCTCTCCACCCAGCACTTCCCCAATAAGCAGTGTCATAGGAAATGGGAAAGGCAGAGAAGAGAGTTCCCTTCTTCTCTAGATGCTTAAATTCTGAAGTTCTAGAGAGAGAAACTGATCTTATTTTTTGGATATTTAATAGATAGATATCCTGAAATTAAAGCAACAGCCCAGCCCCAACCCACGCCTACACAAATTTGAACACAAAGATCCATCCATTACTGTAGCTTTTAAGAAGAAGGAGTGAGCCCTTTCTGTGTTTTCTCTTTCGTTCTCTACCAGTATACATCTAGCAGATCTAACCTACCGTCAGAAATATAAAGCATATAAAGCATGTGAATGAGCAGGAATAGGTGTCCCATAATCATGAGGAAGAATAGCCAGGGCAGCCCCGGTGGCACAGTGGTTTAGTGCTGCCTGCAGCCTGGGGTGTGATCCTGGAGACTTGGGATCAAGTCCCACATCAGGCTCCCTGCATGGAGCCTGCTTCTCCCTCTGCCTGTGTCTCTGCCTCTCTCTTTCTCTCTGTGTCTCTCATGAATATATAAATAAAATCTTTAAAAAAATAAAAAGAATAGCCAGTAGAAGGAAACTACAGATGGTCAAAATGTTGGAATTTGCAGACAAGAACTTTAAAATAACCTTTGTACCTATGTTAAATAATTTTTGAAGTATAATGAAGAAATGGTATGAAGAAGAGTATGATGAAGAATGTCACCAGAGAAATGGAAACTGTAAAAAAGAAATAGTAATTCTATACCTGAAGAGTATAATAGATGAAATGAAAATTTCATTAAGTGGGCCTAATGGCTGATATTACCCATTAAAAGAAAGGATCAGTGAACTCAGAACAAAAAACTTACCAAATTGAAGCACAGGGTAGGAATGGGAGATAACAAAGCATCAGACTTCTGTGACTACATCAGATTGTCTAAACAAATGTAATTGCGGGACACCTGGGTGGCTCAGCAATTGAATGTCTGCCTTTGGCTCAGGGGGTGATCCTAGGGTCCTGGGATCGAGGTCCGCATATGGCTCCCTGTGGGGAGCCTGCTTCTCCCTCTGCCTATGTCTCTGCCCCTCTCTCTGTGTCTTTCAGGAATAAATAAAATCTTAAAAAAAAAAATGTAATTGGAATTCCAGAAGGAAAATAGAGAAGATAGGGTGAAGAAATAATGGGCCAAGAATTTTCCAACTCTAATAATAAAGACATTAATGTAGGAGATATAAAAAGCTTGACATACCACAAGAAGGATATATATAAATAAAACCTCACTTGGGTGCATTTTAATTAAACTGAAGAAAATGAAACCTAAAGAAAAAATCATAAAAGCAGCCAGAGGAAAAATGTGTCACATTCAGAGAGAAACAGTAAGAATTGATGCCTTCATCCTTATAAGAAATAATGCAATAAAATCAATGAAGTACTGAAGGACCGTGGCCATCAACCTAGATTTCAATACCTAGCAAAAATATGATTCATGACTAACATTATATGGTTTCATTCCTATGGGGAATGTAAAAAATAGCAAAAGGGGAAAGGAGAGAAAATGAGTGGGAAATACCAGTGAGGATGACAGACTATGAGAGACTCCTAACTCTGGGAAATGAACAAGGGGTAGTGGAAGGGGAGGTGGGAGCGGGGATGGGGTGACTGGGTGATGGGCACAGAGGGAGGCACTTGACAGGATGAGCATTGGGTGTTATACTATATGTTGACAAATCGAACTCCAATAAAAAATATATATATCCTTCATATATGAATACCTGCAGAAGACTTTAAAAAAGAAAGTCACCCACAGTCTATAAAAGGTTTATGAATCAAAAGGGAAATGATCTCAGATGAAAACCTGGATCTGCAGGAAGGAATGAAAACACTATCAATATATGTATAAATAAATATGTATATATGTATAAATACAAAAAGCTATTTTTTTCATTCTTAAAACAACTGTTTAAAACAAGTATGACATTATGTTGTGGGATTTATAACACATAGAGATAAAATACCACAGTAGCATAAAGGGTAGAAGGGTAAATGGAATAATACTGTTTTGAGATGCTTATATTGTTGGTGAAGTAGAAAACCTTAATTCAGGGTGTACAAATTAGAGATGTATAATACAATCTCTAACCATAAAAAAATATAAAATATAGCTAAAAATATAGCCATCGGGTATGTAAAATGGAATAGTAAAAGTATTTGATTATTTCAAAAAAATATGAAAAAAAGGAAGAAACCGAAATAGATGCAATGAAACAGCAAGATGGCAGACTTCAACACAGCCATATCAGTAATCACATTAAATATAAATAAACATTAAAAAGTAGAGACTGTCAGACTGGACAGTGTAATGGTAAATGTTTATTGACAGATGGATTTTTTATTTGGTAGATTGATTTACTTACAGATGTAATATTCTTAAGCTCATTCTGAAGTATTATTATTTTAAAATATCCATAATAAATTGGACCTTTTAACTATTACTGCACAGTTAATATATTTAGTGAACAAAAATTTAGAATAAATATAAACAATACTTACATTTTATTTACTGTTTGCCAGAAGCTAAGTGTATTAGCATTCTCCAGAGAAACAGAACCAATAGGATGTGTATATAGATTTCATTTGAGGAATTGGTTTACATGATTCTGGAGGCTGGCTGAAACAAAACCTGCAAAGTTAGGCTGGAGACCCAGGAAGAGTTACAGTTCAAGTCCGAAAACAGTCTGCTGGCAAAATTCATTCTCTTTCCAGGGAAGTCAGTCTTTTTCTTAAGGCCTCCAACCGAGTATGAAACCCTCTCACATTATGAAGAGCAATCTACTTTACTCAGAGACTACTGATTTAAGGGTTTATCTCATCCAAAAAAGACTTTCCCAGAAACATCTGAAATGTTTGACCAGATATCTGGGTTCTGTGGCCCAGCCAAGCTGACACACAAAAATAACTAGCAGAGTTGTTTATTTACTATGAGATTTCACTTATCATACCTTATTTACTATGAGATTTCACTTATCATCATACCTTAATAAAAGTGAAATAACATACAAAGAGATTTTTTTTAGGTAAAATTTACTTTAAAATGTTGTTAAGGGATGTTTTTTCTTAAGCTTATTCTGTTCTGTATATTCTTTACCAAAAGCTTGAATAAAAATGTATGATTATATTTCCAAATGATATTATCTCAATAGGCGATCTAAATTTAAAACTAAAATTGTATCTTTCGGTAATCCATCTTTAAAAATTTTAGTTATTACCACCTTCTTATCCTGAAATTGAAATATAAGTTATGTAGTTTTTTTTCTTTGTAATTATATAAGCTGAGGATATTGCCTTGAGGGGAGGGGTTTAGTTTTTTATTTTCAACATGTTGAAGTTATTTTCTAGTTGGATATGAATTTTAAAATCAGAATCAGCATATCTCAATTTTATAGCAGTCGGATTACAATAGTGAAAACACACATGTAAAATGTTGCAAATTCCTGAGCCTCATGGTGTGACCACTCTCATTTAAAAGCCAGTGTATGCCAGACTATTCTCAGTGGATGCAGCCAGAGAGAGTTGTGGGAGTGTGGGCGCTGGGGAAGTGGGAATTTCACCGTTTGTTCTATAAACCTCAGTATTACTAAAATTCTCACAGTAAGGATCAGTATTATCTCAACATTTTTTAATGTTTTCCTCGGGGTTTTTAAATTTTTTTTATTCAAGGCCAGTGTTAATCTATGAATAAAAATGTGTCTTTCCATGAAAATCACTGTAAAGATTGTATTTATTCTTAAGACTTTTAATTTGTCCTGTAGTTTTTTTTTTTTAAAAAAAAAGGACATCTCTGTTTTTCTCAAGTCTTGAGGTCAGAAATTACAATTTATCCTTTCTAATTTATCTTTTATCACTTATGCCAAATAGCCATTCAGTAAATATTCTTGATTGATTAGGTAGTATTTATGCTTCATTTGCTGATAATAGATGTTGAGAGAGTTTTTTAAATGAAACAAACTATGTTTTTTTAAATCATGTTTTATGGTACTTGGTTCATTTTTAATATACTCTTGCACAGTGATAAAAAGTGATTCTTTTGTGATACTCTCACTGAATCCCTTATGATACCTGAAGAAAAATGAGTTTTAAATGCCTGTAAATGAGAGAGCTAATGTTTGTTTCAACTAGAAATTGTGCTAATTGCTAACGGTACATTAAAGTTCTCACTTCTAACCAGACCTGCATGTGTCGGCCTGTACCATTATTTGAACAAACTGTTCTAATATCCTAACTCACATATTGGTTTGCTGATGGACAGAGATTATATAGTAAATGAGATCCACACCTGTGTTCATTTTTAACCTGAGCTAAACTTTGAACCAGTGTTCTTATAGATGAGATGCAGTGTGTTATATTCTTAAAAGCTATTTCTTACAAAGAAATGTGTTAGAGGACATTGGGAACAAAAAGATAAATCCACACATGATAAAAGGATTTTTCTGAAGTTTAGCAGTCAGTATTATTTTAAAGGAGAGAATCGGGGGAACTTTTTTTTTTTTTTTCAGACGCTCCATGATGATTGAATAAATAGAATATGGCATGATAGGAAGTCAAATGATCAAAGAGAAATTCAGGTAGATTTATTTATTCTTTTTGAGAAAATAAGAAAGTGATTCCTTTGTGATATTTCTTTATGAAAATTTGACGACCTCAAGTCAGAAATAAAACTTTAATGGAAGAAACACAGCAGAGTGGAGATAATGGTATAATTTTTGAGCCAAGAGCAGGATATGGATGCATCTTGCACTATTGCTAAACACCACTTGAATGAGAAAATTTGCTCAGTTCATTCTGAGTTTGGTCTCTTAGTTAGCTAAACTCTCCAACTGTTTCTGACCAAAGAATTTATGATAAGACTTTAAAGGATCTTGCCATTCAAGTGAGGCTTTTTTCTTGTAAGCTATAGGGGTCACCTCTTACTGACTTAAGTGTTTTCAAAGTAAAATGGATAACTATAATAAGCAAATATTCACACCATCTTTTCTTTTCATAGGGATTATCAGCATGGAAAGAAAGCCTTGTAACCATCATGTAGATACAGCACCAACGGTAAGGCAGTCTATTTCTGCATTGTTAAAACGGATAAGCTACAAAATGATGCTGGTTATAGTGACACAGAATTCCATTGTAGAAAAGTTGTAATCACCCTTTTACCAAAAGTTATATCCCTTCCAGAAAATTAACCTCATGTTTTCTTACTTAATGAGGAAAACATACTAATTTTTGCCAAAATATAGGAAAAAAAGATAATGTCATTTTTACAGGTATTTGTATATATTAATGTTATAAATAAGAATGATTTTTAATTTAAAATACTTCATACTTTGAATAAATTAATATAAACCTTTATGCAAGTTGATTTACACTTTTTAAAATGAGTGTTATTTTGTGCTCTAGCATCCTTATTTAGAGTGAATTTTGTGAAAGAAGGCTATTATGTTTCATTTCTCTTATGGATTACTATGCTTTATTATTTATTTTTTTTCTTTATTATTTTAGAAGTGAAATTTTTTATCCCTCTTCTATACTGCCAGATAGCAAGAGGCATTTAACCATTATAGTACCTATTTATACTATGTTAAAAATAATTATACAAGATAATGTAGAAAGAAAACAATTACATTTGAATGAAATATGTATCAGTTTCCAATTCCCACTTGAAAGACTCATAAGATAATAGACTAGCATATATCTTACTCTTCACCAAGCATAATCTTGTTTCTCTTATCCTTTCTGTACATTAAATCTTTCAGATATTCCATACAATTCATCATTTCTTGTTAGAGTTAGTAATATTTTTTTAGGAAAATGAAGATAATATTAAACAAATATTAAACAATATTTGAACCTTACTGATTATATTTTCCTCACTGGCACATTGGCTCCATTTTCTCTTTGGAATAATTCACATGATTGAGTCAGCATGTTTGATGATTTAATATGTGGAGCTCTGGGAGAGAGTAGTGTTTGAGGAATGAAACACCATTATAATCATAAAAAGTACTTGGCTATAGTGTGTGTTGCAGTTATACTTTAGTAAGTATTCTAAAAAAAGTAGTCATAACATTATGTAAATTGTATGCTTTGATATTTAAAAAAATAAGGCCTAGCAATTAAGGAAAATAATTTCTTTTCTCTTAGGTGTAGGTCTTGAAAGTTGAGGTGCCTGATGTGTGGTTTGAACCCTTTGCTTCTTGGGGAGAAACTCCATGTTTTACTTCTCACAGCTGCGGGTCGCTTTGTTAGAGTGGGGTTTATGGCAAAGTTGTATCTCATGCTCTCCTACATGCTTCCATGTGGTTTTCTCCTTGTTTGCCTGAGGTGCAGTCATCATTCAGCATGCCAACTTTTAGGTTTTTTAGGAGGATATTGTTCCATATGTAGTTGCAGACTCTATGTGTCTGTATAGGGAGGTAGGTCGAGGATCTTCCTCTTTCACTCTTGAACTGGAACCCCTTAGTGTATTTGAAAAAAGATACTTGCTGGGTTATTTTACATACTTTTAAGATTCGTTTTATTTCTATAGACTTTCCTACAGCACCTGTGTTTACATTTCTGGTTTTGTTGGTTTCTTGTACATTTTAGAACTCAGAATAGCGCAACCTGGCAGAGTTGTATTTTTTTAAGCCCCGACGTGAGGCTTGAACTCATGATCCTGAGGTCAAGAGCTGAGTTGAGATAGAGTCAGAGGCTTAACTGACTGAGCTACCCAGGAGCCGCCAGAGTTTTTGTTTTACCCCACAGGCAGATTGTAGGTTTCCATGTTAATTAAATAAGGAAATAATAGAACTGACTTCTCTTGCAGTCATGAGAAATAATGGCATTAATGTTTGCAGTAGTGCCCTCATGATCTCAGAATGCCTCCAAAGAACCAGGAACAAAATCTAGTACATTAGAGTTTAGGTATTGTTGATCTTTTGTTCATGTTTTTCCAGTTGGATTGTTAAATGATAGCTCCTAATTTAGTGATAACGTTTCCAATCTGTAAAGTCCATGTGTTTTGATATGCTTGGTTTATACAGGCACACCACACTTATTAGTTCTCCAGGTTTTCACTTAAGCCAACCTCCATTTTTGACACATTTTACTGAGCTCCTTCTGTCCCTTTACTAAAACTAAAGATCCTCTACTGCCCCTCACTCCCATATAGTCCCCCAGCTTGCTGACGTTAACCTTGGCCCTTTCTCCATGACCTCTAATTAGAATTACAGGCCTATTCAATACCCAATGTTTTCTGGCCCCCAGGACAGGAAAAGTCTGATTTTTCACAGAAATATAATGTTACCTAATTTCCATCCACTGTACGTGTGTGCCTTTTTTTCCCTTAAAGAGGTTAAGAGAAGAAAGTATTTAGAAATAAAATGAAAAATTCTTAAAATTTAACAAAGTAGGATATTTATAAGTTCAAATGTCTTTCTCTAAAGGGGAGGTAAGAGAAGGGAGTGGGGCCGGGTCTCTCAGTGACTTCCTAACCTGGCTCCTAACCACCAGTCTCCAGTCCCCACTTCCCTCTTGCTCCAAGTACTGACTATTGAGTATCGCCACGAATGGCTTGGGTCTAGGAGAATGCTAGATGCTAAGTACAGCTGTTCAGCAGGGGAAGAAAATTACTTTCTCAAGCCTCTGTCTGTAACAGGAAGAAAGCTGTGTTTCTTGAGATTCCAAGTTGGAATGAAGTTTTCAGTAAATACATGGTCATGGAGGGTAGATAGATCCAGTAACACTATAATGTGATACAGTGTTCTTTAAGTAAGTACAGGTTAGCCTAAGAACAAAACCACCGCTGTCTTTGTTCTGTGTTCTCTCCCACTCTCTTTCTAACTTGTTTCCTTCTCCTTTTCATTTATTATACGAGGTTTAATTTTTTTGTTTGGTATTTTTTTCTTTCTGATATAAATAATACCTAATGTGTTTTTGAGATGCCTTCAATAGAAGTAAACAGAATATCCCCACATGGCATGACCTCCTCCATCAAAAAGAATCAAACCTTCTTAAGTGGCTATAAGCCCTACTTTTTTTTTTTTTTTTTTTTTTTTAGCATTTTGAGTTGAATTTTGTTCATATCTAAGAGTACATTTTCAAGTTATTTTTACGAGAAGTATAAAGTGAGAAGTGTATTATCTGAGTCCACATACTTCAAAATATCTTTTAATAAAGACAGTTTTCCAGGGTTTTTGATTATTTGGATATAAACTTTTCCCTTCAGAATATTATGGAAATTGATCCTCTTTTGCCTCTTGGTACTTAGTGTTTCAAGAGAGACTTGGCAGCCTAACCATTCTTTTGCATAGGTAGCCTATTTTGCCTACTTATGTGTTGTAGATTTTCTTTTATTTTCTTTATACCTGATGTCCTAGTTCAGATTTGGTGGTTAAATGTGTGGCTTTCTTTTTGTCCTGAATGGTATTTAGCACACTGAATTTTTGTACTGAATGGTATTCACGCAAATACTTTGTTTACTATTATAGGAAAAATAAATAAGACATTTGACAATCATAATACTAGGTTATATGAAAATAATTAGATCATGCCACTTTAAGAACTAGTTGCTGTTAAGTGAAGGATAATATCAGACTCAGATTAATCAGAGGTCATTGTCTGACCCTGAAAGGCAGGTGTAAAAGTTAGTTAATAGTTAAGTCAGCACAGGCTTGAGTCTCATATTTCCTTTAAATGAAAAACTCATTTGCAAATCAAAGAAAAATTGCAACTAGCATAAGGAAGTCTCTAAATGTTTGTTCTTATTTAGGTTATTACAAACCTGCTCATAACCTGCTAGATGCATAGTAGTTCCCATAGCTTTTTACATTTCCAGGTAGAATTAAAACACGGTAAGCCATGCCGAATATATGCAGAATTTTTAGTGATTTGAGAATTGTTTTCAAATCTCTTCTAGTGAAAACTGATGTGTTAAAATTCAAACAACATTAGCACAGCCTACTGTAATCAATTGCTGATTTTTGTAAAGCTCCTGCATTCCAAACTTGTAACACTAACTAGTATTGCTCCTTTCTTCTTCTTTTATTCAGTGATCCCACAACCCCCATTATTGAGAACAATTTTTTTTAACAAATAGATTTTCTGGCAGTTTATAAAATTACAGTTTGCATTTTCACAGAAGCCTACACATCTGTCACAGCAGGTTGAAGCAAAATCCAGCCTGTCCTCATTAAGATTAATTATTCTCAGGTATGGGATACTTTTGCCACTCATCTAAATATTTCATTAGTTATCAGGAATTAAAATATCCTAGACTGATTGGAGTTTAAATATTGGTTCATTTTTCTTCATTGTTATAAGTTGAATTCAACAAAATTTTAATTAGTTCATTCTGCAGTTACACTCCTAGATTTTCCAAGGGTCTGGTTGATAAATTTTTGTCATGTAACTCTTATCAGTAGTAAACTTAAATATGTTTTACAATATTTTATGATTTTGAAAATATATGAGATGTTCATGATGTAGCTTTCCTATTACACTAAACTTAGTTCATAAAAATATTGATTTGAATCATTCAAATTAAAATTTAATCTAAGACTCTTTTGGACTATATGATAATCTATACTTATTCTACAACATTTTAAGTTGTCTTTGTTGTTAGGTTCATATCACTGTGCAGCCCACTGTGTAAGTTTGCAACATTAGGGCATATTCTGTTACTACAGACTAGTCTAGTATGCCTTATACATATATTTATGTAAAATGTATCTTTCACATTTTAACATAATATTTGGGGCAGTTTTGTTATGGAGGTGAAATATGTTTGATCCAAAGAAAGTGCCTTATTTTTTTCAGTCTGTAGAATTTTCCAGGAATTCATACTATGCAAGCTGAGGTGAATGTGCCCCTATAAAACTCATAAAATAGAACCTATGACCAATCTCTTCCTGTAGGTAATTGCAGGGTGGAGAGGGAACCGATAAAGTATAAGCTTTTATAACTTGTCATAAAAGAATCTGTTTTTACTTATCAATAAAGTAGCAATTCAGAGCAGTCCTGTTGAAATTCAAACACAAATGCAAAATAGATTTTCCTTTCAGATCACGTGTGAGTTGTCCATAATATAACTTTTTTTTTTCTTCGGGACATACACATTGGTTGTTTCTCCAAACACTGTAAATTATGAAGCTTTAGGTAGGTTTTTCCTGTTAGCATACTCCACTGACATACTCCACTAAGAAAAAAGTTTCTTAGACTTTTTTCCCCTAATTCTCTTTTGACTTGATGATTTTTTTTTAATTTTTTTATTATTTATTTATGATAGGCACGCAGTGAGAGAGAGAGGCAGAGACACAGGCAGAGGGAGAAGCAGGCTCCATGCACTGGGAGCCCGACGTGGGATTCGATCCCAGGTCTCCAGGATCATGCCCTGGGCCAAAGGCAGGCGCCAAACTGCTGCGCCACCCAGGGATCCCCAGACTTGATGATTTTTAGAGAACAATGTTTTCAGTTTTAAACATGTTAAATTTCAGGTAATCAGAAGCCATGGACAAGTAGAAATGTTCAGAGAACTGAGAATATAGACTTGGATTTCAGAAGAGAGTATGAGTTTGAAGATCTGACTTTGCTGTGCTCAATAGAGCCACACTTCACAGCTGTGAAATCTAGAAGGGAGATGCAGGAGTCAGAAGGCTGAGGCATAGATTGTGGGAAGTCCTATTTATCATCATGGGCAGGGAACACAGATTCTTTACAAAAGATATCTAGAAGCCCCATGCAGGAAGGAGGCACATCCAACAAGCTGAATCAGAAACCAGTCTCCTCCTACTCACCTCCCAAATCCACTCTCTACAGAGCTACTTATCCAAAGTGCAAATGTCACACATATAAGATCCTGTAGTGGGGATCCCTGGGTGGCTCAGCAGTTTGGCGCCTGCCTTTGGCCCGGGGCCTGATCCTGGAGTCCCAGGATCGAGTCCCACATCGGGCTCCCGGCATGGGGCCTGCTTCTCCCTCCTCCTGTGTCTCTGCCTCTCTCTCTCTCTGTCTATCATAAAATAAATAAATAAATCTTAAAAAAAAAAGATCCTGTAATGCACCTCATCTCCTACCAGTTGAAAACTAAGTTACCTAGCATGGCATTTGATGTCTTTTAATTACCTTTCTTACTTACTTCCAACATTTTCTCAATACTTTGAGCTACTTGCTATTCCTGAAACATATCTGGGCCTCTCACATTGTGACACAGTATTAGAAGAGGGGATGAAGAACACTTGAGTCCAGAAGCACATTACCTGGGTCCATGTCCTGGTTCGGTTACTTTTGCTACACATGATTTTAGGCAAGCCTCTTTTGTTCTTTGTGCTTTGGTTTTCTCATCTGTAAGTGGAGATAATAAAACCTACCATAAGGATTGTTGTAAGGAATAAATGAGTAAAGATGCAGTACACCCCACGCAATATATTTTTGAATGTTGAATATTATTTCATTACAAGAGATGGCCAAATATAAAGGACAAGAACATATCCCAAGTCTGAGAAGTAAAACTAAGTCACGAATCAAAGGGGAGGACCCCAGGGTCCCTGCTGGGTCAGGGACATCAGGAACAAGGGAATCTGATGACGGTTGCCACAATGGCCTGCCTGTGTTTTGACCAACATTCTTTGTTTTTCTGTGTTCATATTTTAAAGTTTGTTTTAGTATGTATTTATCACATATTGTGACTCACAAGGAGTTGATGTAGAACTCCAGTTACACCAAGATGACAGGCCTAAACTGGGACTATGTTGGGCAACCCTCAATGTGTGATTACCTTATTCATTAGTTCTGTAAGTCATAACAGCCAGAGTGATCTTTTTTGAATGTAAGTAATAATGGCTTATCCTCCTGCTTAACACTCTTCAATAACTTCTATGTTTAGAGTAAAACCCAAGGCCTGTAGGGCCTTGCCTACTCTGGTCTCTGCCTACCTCTTCAGGATCGCCTTATGATACTTTGCTCTGAGTTTCTCAAACACAGCCAACCTCTTCCCCACTCACCCATAGGCATTTGAACATTTGGTCTCTCTGCCAGGAATATACACAGGCTTTTTGCCTAACAAGCTTTTTCTTTAGATCCTAGGAAATGTCAACTTTTCCAAGGATTTTCCTTTACCACTCTATCTGAGGTAGATCCTCCTCTCTTGATCTTTATTATTGTACCTCACTTTTTTCCTTCTTAATATTTATCCCCATTTATAACTTTTTATTTAGTTCTCTTGTTAATCACCTGTCTTCCTCAATAGGATGTAAGTTCCATGAAAGTAGGGGGAAAAAAGTCTGTCTCACAATTGCTTTTATTTACTTTTTTTTTTAAGATTTATTTATTCATGAGAGAAACAGAGAGAGAGAGAGGGGGGCAGAGACATAGGCAGAGGGAGAAGCAGGCTCCATGCAGGGAGCCTGATGTGGGACTTGATCCCATATCCCAGGATCACACCCTGAACCGAAGGCAGATGCTCAACCACTGAGCCACCCTGGCATCCCTCACAATTGCTTTTAGACTGTCATTATATACTGCTTAGATGAGTAAATGAAAATATGCTAAAACTGTGGGAATAAATAAGAGCAAAGAGCCAGATTGGACCTGAGGGATATCCGTATTCAACAGATTGGAAGAAGAACCTTCCCAGAAGACAGATAAAGAGAAAAGAATGTCATAAGAGATCAAGAATAGTGTAGCATCTTAGAAGCCTGGGGAGTATGGAAATGAAGAGGGTTTTGTTCTATCATTGATAACTAGAAACTTTTGGGAAAATGGTAACTGAGCCCTAGAAAGGAAGCTAGACGATCACACAAGGAGGTATGATAAACCAAAAGAATTCAGAAAGCCTGTCACAAGAGGAGAATGGAAAATAGAATACAAATTAACTCAGCCTTGTGTGTACGTTGCTGACTTATGTCACAAAAAGAAAGTAGCATTTCGCCAAAAGGGCTGCCATAAAATGAACCTATATAGGGTACAAAGTAAATGTTTTTCCATGTTCTTCAAAAGTGAGAAATTAAATTTGAGTATTTATGCTATTGTATTACATTCAAAATAAATATTTCTCAGATAGAAGAAAAGGTCCAGCAATATAAATTTCTCTGCATGAGAAAGATGCAGACTGGATTTTAGCATTTGGCAAAGGAATAGGGTAGGGCAGTTGTGGCAAGGCCTCTTGCCAAGGGACTTACTTACCTAGCTGGTAAAACAAGGAAGGTTGAAGAAGTCCATTTTTGGGTCTAAAGTTCAATGAATCTTTGTCAGCTCCCCATACTGTTCGAAAAGCAGAAAAACTAAGTAAATCACAGTCATCCCTGAAGTGCTGACTCATCATTTCTCTCATTCATCTCCTTCTTGAGATTCAGTTAGAATTCACTTCCTCATATTATACACGTGGCATTTGTGCCCACCAAGTTACATAGCAAATGCCCATCACCATCATTGCTGTTAGAAATTTTCTATTGCTTAAGTGGTGGATGCAGGTTTGGTGTCTTCAGTAGATCAGAAACTAAGTCCCTTTCCTATTGGACTAAACTCTCCACCTTCACAAGTCCAGCACATCGTGAAAGGATGCCAAGCAATAAAATCTGGCATTCAGTTATCTGTGAAAGTTAGCCAACAAGCAGGCTAGAGAGCAATGTGCAGTACAGTGAGGAAAAAGCACTGACCAGGCTGCCTAGTGTTCCATTGAAAGAACACCCTGTAATCTTTTTTGTCCACTTCAAGCTCTTTCACTATTTCTCCTAACACAGGAAAATCCATTCAGTTATAGAGACCAGTAGAACTTGAGGAATCGGCTAATCAAAACCATGACTTAAGGACGATTCAGAAGAGCCTAAAAATGTTAAAACAGTACATCTAAAGCATTTGAAAACCAAAGAAATTAAAATCATTTTATGGTAGACACTAGGTGCGATACTTTCTCAGTTAAGCCAATGAGATATCTAGAAGTATGAACACAGAGTTCTGGTAAGACCTTCCTCTGGAGGAATTGTTTTCGTCCTTTCTCCCCTGCACGCAGCAAAAAGAGCAAGTGCTGGAAGGGTGTCTAGCTTCCGCTAGAAAGGCAGGGGCTCTGTTTAATGCCATAAAGGAGGTGTGGTGATGTGCCCTGCCCAAAACACTTGCTCAGCCCCGTAACCCAGTTTCTTTGGAGTACTTACTTTCTTGAGTGCAGTCTGTGTGTTTCTGTGATACCAGTTAGCCTCTGTACATTAATAAATAGATGAATGATGTCAGTATGAAAGCAGAGGAACTTTTTTCTGCATGTTTTAAGTGTTACAGCAATAAGGCCAGCATATTTCTCACAATCAAATGGAAAAAATGGAGCAATTTCTTAAAAGCTGAAGTACCTTCTTCAGTGGCTGCTTTTGTAGCTTCATGACCGCTAGTACAGATGAAGAAGCTGCTAAGACATTTACCCAAATTTCAAAAACTTGTCTTGTTTGGTGGATAAAGTCTAAAAACCTGGATTGGATTTTTAATTTTGATAAACTGGTCTCTATTAAATTAAATCCTTTTAAGAGCCTGCATTTCAAAGGAAGTGTCACTGAACCAGAGGTGTAAGGCTGCAAAGTCTCAGGGTTGACAGAAATGCTGGGTACAAAGGCCAGCAAAGATTTAACACCTTATCTGTACTCTGATTAGGATCCCTAATGTTTCTGTCAGTACCCTCATGATAAAGCTCCAAAGATTTTAAGTAGTCTGCAACAACCAGGTTTTTTCCATAAACACTGTTACATTTAATTCACAGTTTTGCAGAATGTGATGCCTTAGAGCAGAACAGCATGTAAAAAATAAAGGAGTTTATCTCCTCTAGTAAAATACGTAATGATCCATCAAAAGAAGGAGTTTGGTGTTTTGTTTTTTGTTTTTTGTTTTTCTTTTGGTTTGGTTTTTTGTTTTAGTACCTCTCTCTCCAATTTGGCATTTTTTAAATTTTACTTGAAATGTAAATGAAACACAATGTTGCATTAGTTACAGGTACACAACATTGTGATTCAACATAGGTATGCTGTGCTCATAAGAGTCCACTACCATCTGTTACTATAAACGTTATTACAATACCATTGACTATATTCTCTGTGTTGTACCTTTTTTCCCCATGATTTATTCATTTCATAACGGGAAGCCTATACCTCCTACTTCCCCTTCACCTGTTTTGCTCATCTCCCTACCCACCACCCCTCTGGCAACCACCAGTTTGTTAAAAGGGATTATGTATGATCTTGTTCAGCACTACAATCTGAGTATTCTACAAGGCATTGCATATATTATTACTGGCTATTATGATATTGCTGATTCTCATAATGATCCTGAATCTCCAAGAATTTTATCAAATTATTATTTAATTTATTAATGCTTTGTTGTGAACATTCATAATATACATCTATTAAAGACTTACTGTGTTCCCTGTATATCTATCTGCTTTCTTTCCATCTGCGTAATGCTCAGGTAGGTATTATCATTTCCATTTCATAAATTATGAAACTGAGGCCCTGAAAAGTGAAGAGGCTCACCTAGCATCACACAGGTAAATATAGAGCCAAGAGTCTTTTCTTTGTAGTTAACATCAAGACTTTTCCAAAGATTTGCATTATCTCCTAATAATGGGATTTTGTGATAAAATTGTTGAAACATTTCTAATCTCTATACATTTGTACTTAGCATCAACATATGAGAAAGGTATGCCACCGATTACTACAGAAAAAGGCTCATGTTTCCTGAAAAACAAGTCTCTTGATAAAGAAAAAGTCTCTTTAACCTGTTTCTAAGATAGATAGATTGTTTCCTGGGAAATAAAAACTAGTTCTACCTTGTAAACATTGTGTTTTTCATTAATTACTCAAGTTTTGTACTTTACTGCAAATAACTGATATCTTTCCTCTGCTTCCAGACCATCGTAGTAGACCACGTCAGGTTCCTCATCTATAAATGCAGCTCTTAAGATGCTTAAGGGCATCTATTTCTCTTGATCTTCTCTTTTTTAGTATATCCATTTTCTTCTACTTATCTTAATCTATGTTGATTCCATTCCAGTTTGTTCACACTGGGAAAAGTGGTATCCAGAATTGGACTTAATATTCTAATTGCAGTGAAAAAATGTAGTGATTATTATTGGTTTCTGTAATATGGATATTGCGTTCAATATTGAATTGTGACCTACCAAAACTTCCTTGAGTTTTAAAGATATTTTGTCAAAACATATTTCCCATTATTTACTGATCTGTACCTCAGTACCCTTATCCCTAGAATGGAGTTAATAATAGTACCTACCTCATTCAGTGTTGTTCTGTTGTTTAAAGTACTGAGTACAGTGTCCAGCACACAGTAATCTTTCAGGTATTCACTTAATATTGTCTAACCCTAAGTATAGAGTTGTCCATTTATCCTTGTTGAATTTCATCAATATATTTTTGACTATCTAGCCTGCCAAAATTGTTTTGAATTCTGAATTTTTTTCATGTTTAATAATAGCTGTTTCCCAAACTCTTTAACATTTATAGATTTTATGATGCTGCTTATTGTATTTATTTAAAACATTAGAAAAATATTGAACAGTGAACAAAATCAAAATAGCAACAATTTATTTGCATGTGGGCAATTTAAGTTTTTATTTGGAAGTCATTTTGTTCGGGAGATACTATTATTTGAAAGCAATTTCAGTGTTATGTTACATTATATGCTTTAACAAAGCATTTACTTGCATGTCTTTTAAAATAGATTTGGTGATTACTTGAAATTTTCCTTCCAATCAGTATAAACTTTGATTCTTAAGGAAAGCATTAATATAGTCCGTAGCAGAAACCAGAATTTGAGTTGATCGTGCCATAAAATGAAGGAAGCAGTCATTTAGAAAAGAAACAATTTAACACTCATCACCTAACAATATTATTTTCCATTTGGGGAGAAATTTAATCAAAAGTCATCAAACTAGTGCTCTGTTTTCCCTGCCTACGAGGACATTTGCCATCTGCCACTAACAATGTTCCATAGATCCTTCTTCTGTCTTGATAAAATACACACATTCCGTAGATCCTTTTTTGTCTTGATAAAAATATACATATTCCTCTTCTGGAATTTATCCTGCTTTTTATCCTGCCATTATCTCAGGGTCCCCAGAAATCAGTCTTTGGCAGAAATAGCAGCACAGCATTCAGTAAGGCAGATACCTCCTGGTATAACCTCATAATTGGGTCACAGATTGGCTTGATGCATAAAGATTAAGTGAGATAAATCCGTAGAGGAAATGAAACTTCTTGTTCTATGTCTTTAATGAAACTTCATAAAGTTTTCATGTCACCATATCTCTGCCTGGTATTCTCTCTAATGGCAATAAGAATAGACTTCTCTGAGGGCACTTTCTGGATTCAGAGCTTATTTGCCAAACCTGGAAATAAATTTTTATTTTGGGAAATGGAGTTGGAATTAGTAGATCTATATTTGATTTAGAAAATATGGTCAAATTCATAGTTGTGGGCATTCTACAGAAATATTTTACTATAACACCATTCTTCTATGATAACATGAAGAACTTTAGGAGTTGAATGATAATAATTATGCTTAACATTTATTGGGCACTTACTGTTTGCCTAGCACTGTGTAAATTGTTTTATGTTACTTATCTTATTTGAATATCATAACAGTTCTAGAAAATAAAAATATCATCATTTTCCAGTAAGGAAACTGAGACACTAAAGACCTTAAAGTGTTTTCTAGAAACATTTAAATTGAATATGTTAATGAATTATAGTAGTTGAACCAAAAATATTAACTCCTTCAAAGTAGAGGCCATTAATATGAATAAACCATTACATCCTAATGTCACTCAGTGGCACAAGGCAGATTCTGTGGAAATTGGGGGCAGGCAGTTCAGATAATGTTAACACCAGTAAAAAGTTTATGCCCTGCTATATACTATATATTATTTTATCTGATCTTTGTGTCATCACTATAACTTGTAACAGGATTGGGCAGGGATAGTCATGAAGGGCAGCTGAGCACTACTGGAAAGGCTGACCAAAATAACAGCTAAAATGGGTCATGAAGGCCTGGATTTGAGGAAAGGGCATAGCCAAATAGGACTTTTCCCTCTGAGTCTAACATGGAAGTTACCTAAGAAAGCCAATTTAAGGGGATCCTTGGGTGGCTCAGCGGTTTAGTGCCTGCCTTCTGCCCAGGGCGTGATCCTTGAGTCCCGGGATCGAGTGCCACATCAGGCTCCCTGCATGGAGCCTGCTTCTCCCTCTGCCTGTGTCTGCCTCTCTCTCTCTCTCTCTCTCTCTCTCTCTCTGTGTGTCTCATGAATAAATAAAATTAAAAAAAAAAAAGAAAAGAAAGCCAATTTCAAAAAAATATTTTGGAAAATATCCATCTACCCCCCAAGAAGTTTTAATCAGATATGATTTGAGGTTAGTGGATAGAGTCTTAGCGATTTCGTGGAAATAATTCAATTTTAATAGCTGTGGGTAAGTTATAGTCATATAAGTAGCAGAGAGTAATCTGGATGTGAGAGGGGGATCTTGGGGTTTGGTGGAAAGAAAGGGGCCCAGAAGCTGTGGTTTATCAAGTGCACTGGCAGAGTCACCTGTGACCTTGAGAAAGGAAATTACAAACACCTGCTGCACTTCAAACTCTGCAACCCACATGCCACAGACAGCTGTTTGAAGAACTGGAGTGAAGGAATGAGAAGATAATTGTAACTATTACCCAAGAATGAGGTGATTGGGCTTCATCCCTTTTTCTTTGAGACTTATTATAAAGCTCATTGTACACACACAAGTTTCAGCTGATACTTAAGTATGATTGACTCCTCATCTTACTCTTGTTCTATGGTCAAATTCATAGTTGACCTTCTTCCTCCATTCTACTAGAAAAATCTTTATAGGAAGTACTTAGGCTGTTAACAATTGTTCACCCAGAGAATCTGAAAATGAGTACAGCTCAATAAAATTCCCATTTTCCCAGGACCTTCATCAGACCTTTCGACTGTAATTTTCTGTTGCTGGTGCTACCAGCTGCTTAGTCCTTACCAGCAAAACCTTAGTGTTACACAAATTCAGCTTCTCCCTTTCTTTCATGTCCCACATGTATTTCTTTCTCTTCCGTATATTTCCACAGTTGAACCTCTCTTGTCCATTTCCATAGACAAGATCTGGGTCTGCTCTGTTGTGGAGAACTATGGTCTCCTCTGTATTTCTGCTTGTATCTGTTGTTTTATTTATCATAACCAACTTTACTTTCCATAACCATAATTTCTGGGATGCTCTTTTTTTTGTCACAGCTTTATTTGGATTTAATTCACATAGCTGTAAAATATACCCTGTTAAAGTCTAAAATTCAGTAGGTTCTATAGAGTATATTCATTGTCTGATTTTAAAATGTATTTGGTACCCTAAAAAGAAATCCCTTACTCATCAATAAACCCCTGCCATCGCCTTCTCTCTGTAGGTAGCCCCTGGCAAATACTAATCTACTTTCTGTCTCTATGGATTTGCCTGTTCTTGACATTGGATATAAATGCAGTGATATCATATGTTACCTTTAGTACCTGGCTTCTTTCACTTAGCATAATGATTTCAGAGTTGTTCTGTGTTGTAGCATGCGTTAGAATTTCATTCTTTTATATGGCCAAATGACTCTGTTACATGGATTTACCACATTTTATCTATCAATCTGTTGTTGAGCATTTGTGTTGCTTCTGTTTTTTAGCTATTATGAGTAATAGTATGTAAACATCCAAGTATAGGTCTTTGTGTGGACGTTTTCAGTTCTCGGGCGTATATTTAGTGGTGGAATTGCTGTGTCATATGGTAACTCTATGTTTAACATTTTGAGGAACTGCCCAAATATTCTCCAAGGTGGCTAAACCATCTTACAATCAATCCTACCAGCCATGTATGAGGGTTTAAATTTCTCCATATCCTCACTAACACTTGTTATTGTCCTTTTTATTATAGCCGTCCTGATGGAAGGGAAGTGCTATCTTGATTTGTGTTTCCTTAGTGACTAAGGATAGAGTATCTTTTGAATTGCTATTTGTGTATCTTCTTTGGAAATCTAGTCAATTCCTTTGCCCATTTCCTAATTGGGCAAATATTAATTATATTTTACTATATTATAAATTAGATCTATATTTTAAATGAGTATATGTTATATATATATGTGTATAAATATATATATGTGTATAAGTACATGTTGGATTGAGAGCTTATTGTACCAAAGGTAGAAATGAATTCTTGTTTTTAGAAATAGAATTGACATTAGCAAATCTATATTTAATTTGGAAAATAGGACCACATTTATAACTGTAAACATCCTATATAAATATTTTATTACAAAATCCCTCTATAATAACTCAAAGAACTTTAGGAGTTAAATAATTTTAGTTATTCCTAACACTGAGAACTTACCATACACCAGGCTTATGATGTATAAATATTATACATACATCAATTGCATACTATATAAATTATATATAAATATATAAAAATATTTGTATTACTTATATCTAATTGAGTTTGTCCTATTGTTGACTTGTAAGCATTTTTTATATACTCTTAGTACAAGTCTTTTATCAAAAAGATAATTTGCGGATATTTCTCCCATTCTGTAGGTTGTCTTTTATCTTTCTTGATCATGTCCTTTGAAGCACAACATTTTTTTTTTAATTTTATAAAATCCAGTTTACTACTGTTTTGTCACTCAGTGTTTTGATCTCATATCTAAGAAACCATTGTCTGATCCAAGGTCACAAAGATTGATTCCAGTTTTCTTATGAGAGTTTTATACATTTAATTCTACCTTTAGTTCTAGAATCCATTTTGAGTTAATTTTTGTATATGGTGTGAATTAGGAATACAACTTTATTTTTTTGCATGTGGCTATCTAGTTTTAGCAGCACCATTCATTGAAAAGACTATTCCTCCCCCATTTAATGGTCTTGGCACCCTTGTCAAATATCAGTTGACCATGAATGTAAAGCTTTATATCTGGGCTCTTAATTATATTGCATATAATTACATATACCTGTGTTTATGCCAGTAATCTACTGTTTCAATTACTCTACCTTTATAGTAAGTTTTAAAATCAGGGCATGTCCCCAGCTTCATTCTTCTAGATTGTTTTGGCAACTCTAGGTTTCTGTGTTTCTGTATGAATTTTACAGTCACCTTCTCAGTTTCTGTAAAACTTTTGATAGGGATTTTGTTGAATCTGTAGATCAAAATTAAAGAATTTAAATCTTTCAATCTAGTAATGTGGATCTTTCAATTTATTTAGATACTAATTTTTTTCAATGATATTTTGTGATTTTCAGTATATAACTCATACTTTTATTTGAAGTACTTAATTTTTTTCAATGCTATTGCTAATGAATTGGTTTTATATTCAGATTGTTCATTTATCAGGTATAGCAATATACTTGACTTTTTATATTGATGTTGTATTCTGCAACATTGTTGATTTTTTTATTCTAAAAGATGTTTGGGGGTTTTTGGTAGGTTCCTTGAGATTATCTATATACAATATCATGTTATCTACTAATAGAAATAGTTTTACTTCTTCCTTTCCACCTGAATGCCTTTTTATTCCTAACTTAATTATCCTAGCTAGAATCTCCAGTTCAGTGGAAATTGTCTTGTTCCTCATCTTTAGGGGAAAACTTTCAGTCTTTGACCATTAAGTATGTTGTTAGTGTATTTTCTGTACGTATCTTGTTTCAGGCTGAGGAAGTTGCTTTGTGTTCTTTCTTTGTTGAATATTTTATCAGGAAAGGATGTTAGACTTTGTTAAGATGCTTTTGCAGTATCTTTTGAGATAATTTGTCCTTAATGCTATTAATCTGATCTTTTAGGGGCACCTGGGTGCCTCAGTCAGTTAAGTGTCTGACTCTTGATTTCAGCTCAGATCATGATCAGGTTGTGAGATCAGCCTCTCACTGGGCATGGAGCCTACTTAAGAGTCTCTCTCTCTCCCTCTGCTCTCCCCTCTCACCCTCCCCAGAAAAATATATATAGTATTTTACATTGACTGGTTTTCATGTAAACCAACCTCTCATTCCTAGGATTTTTTTTAATTTATTTTTTATTGGTGTTCAATTTACTAACATACAGAATAACCCCCAGTGCCGTCACCCATTCACTCCCACCCCCCGCCCTCCTCCCCTTCTACCACCCCTAGTTCGTTTCCCAGAGTTAGCAGTCTTTACGTTCTGTCTCCCTTTCTGATATTTCCCACACATTTCTTCTCCCTTCCCTTATATTCCCTTTCACTATTATTTATATTCCCCAAATGAATGAGAACATATAATGTTTGTCCTTCTCCGACTGACTTACTTCACTCAGCATAATACCCTCCAGTTCCATCCACGTTGAAGCAAATGGTGGGTATTTATCATTTCTAATAGCTGAGTAATATTCCATTGTATACATAAACCACATCTTCTTTATCCATTCATCTTTCGTCGGACACTTGGTTATGATGTATAATCTTTTTTTATATGTTGTAAATTCTGGTTACTTGTATTTTATTAATGTTTTTACATCAGTATTCATAAGAGATTTTAGTTGTAGTTTCTTCTCTAGTTTTGGGATCACAGTCAGTAATATTGACTCCATAGAATGAGTTGTAAAGTGTTCATTTCTCTCTTATTTTTTGGAAGACTGTGAAAGATTGATCTTATTTCATCTTTAAACATTTGGTACAAAAAAAATAAAAATAAAAAACATTTGGTACAGTTCATCAATGATGCATACTGTATGTGGGCTTTTCTTTGTGGAAAGTTTTTTAATTGCTAATTCAATCTCTATCCTTACAGGTTTATTCAGATTTTCTTTTTCTTCAGTGAGTTTTGCGTCTTTCTAGCAATGTATTTGTTTTATCTGGGCTACTTAATTTTTTAGGATACAGTTGATAATAGCACTCCATTAGTAATCCTTTTTATTTCTCTAAGTCCAGTTCTGATGTCTCTTCTTTCATACTTGATTTTATTAATTTGAATGTTACCCACCCCCCACCCTATAGTCAGTCTAGTAGTTTTATTAGTTTTATTGATCTTTCAAAGAACCAATTTTTAGTTTTATTAATTTTCTTTATTCTTTTTCTATTTGCTATTTCATTTACTTCCATGCTAGTGTTTATCATTTTCTTCCTTCTGCTCACTCTGCATTTAGTTTTATTTTTTAGTTTTAAAGTATAAGATTGGGGATCCCTGGGTGGCTCAGGAGTTTGGCGCCTGCCTTTGGCCCGGGGCACAATCCCAGAGTCCCGGGATCGAGTTCCGCATCGGGCTCCCTGCATGGGGCCTGCTTCTCCCTCCTCCTGTGTCTCTGCCTCTCTTTCTCTCTCTCTCTCTCTCTCTCTCTCTCTCTCTGTCTATCACAAATTAATAAATAAATCTTTAAAAAATAAAAAAAAATAAAGTATAAGATTGGATTATTGATTTGATATCTTTCTGCTCAATAAAAGCATTTACAGCTGCAGAATTTCCTCAGATCACTACTTTTTGCTGCATTCATACATTTTGGCAGGTTATGTTTATTTCTTTGTGTGTATCTTTTCCTAATTTCCCTGATTGATTTCTTTTTGACCCATTGGTTATTTAGTAGTGTGTTGTTTGATTTCCACATATTTATGTGGTCATCTTGTAACTGATCCAAAGGTCATCTTGTAACTGATTCCTTTTTTCATTTCATTGTGGTTAGAGAACATACTTTCTATGATTTCAGGGGTTTAAATTTTTAAAGGCTTATCTTAAGGCCTAGAATACGTCTATCCTAGAGAATGCTCTGTGTGCACGTAGGAAGGATATGTATTCTGCTTTTGTTGGGTGCAGTGTTCTACAGATGTCTGTTAGATTTAGTTGGTTTATAGTATTGATCAAGTGTTCTGTTTCCAGATTGATGTTGGGCCTAGTTCTTCTCACTGTTGAGAGATAGTGTAGTCTCCAACCATTGTTGTGGAACTGTCTGTTTAACATTTTACTTCTACCAGTTTTGCCTTATATACTTAGAGATATATGTACTTAGAAGTCTGTATTAGATACATATATGTTTATACATACTTATGTCTTCTGATTGACTTTTTGTCATTGTCTCTACTGACAGTTTTTGTCTTAAATTCTATTTTTAAGAATAGAATTACTAAAAAAAAAAAAAAAAAAAAAAGAATAGAATTACTAGAGTAGAAACCCCAGCTCTCTTTGGATTTCTGTTTGTGTGGTATAGTTTTTTCATCTTATTTAATTTTTTTTGTCTTTAAATTAAAATGTGTCCTTTTTTTTTAAGAATTATTTATTCATGAGAGACAGAGAGAGAGAGAGAAGCAGAGACACAGGCAGAGGGAGAAGCAGGCTCCATGCAGGGAGCCTGATGTGGGACTCGATCCCAGGTCTCCTGGATCGCCCTGGGCTGAAGGCGGTGCTAAACCACTGAGCCACCTGGGCTTTCCACATGTGTCTTTTATAAACAGCATACAGTTAGATCATTTTTTTCCCATGCTGATAATCTGTATTTTATTTGGAGTATTTAATCTATCTATATTTAAAGTAATTACTAATGGGGTAGAATAAAGTCTACAATGTGGTTTTGCTTTCTTTGTTTTTTTTGTTGCTGTTTGATCATTTGTTTTTGAGGGATAAGAGGATGGGAGGAAGGAGAGGAGCAGAGGGAGAGGGAAAAAGGGAATCTTAAGCCAGCTCCACATGCCCAGAGCATAGTCCAATGCAGAGCTTGATCTCACATATCTCACAACCCTGAGACCATGACCTGAGCCACAATTAAGAGTCGGACACTTAATAGAATGAGCCACCCAGGCACCCCAGTTTTGTTTTCTTTTTTGTTTTTAAGATTTTATTTATTTAAGAGAAAGAGCACACATGAGTTGAGGGTGGGGAGTGGAGGGCAGAGGGAGAGGGAGAAGCAGACTCCCCACTAAGCAAGGAGCCTGGCAGGGCTTGATCCTAGTACCCTGGGATCACAACCTGAGCCCAAGGCAGATGCTTAATCAATTAAGCCACCCAGAGACCTCCCAATTTTGTAGAGTTGTTTATATCTGAAATATCTTTTTTTTCTTGATTCCCATATTCTTATTGCTCACTTTTTTTAGTTAAATATTTTTCACTATGCCATTTTAATTCCCTTTTTATATACTTTCTTTGAGTTGTTTTCTTAGTGGTTATCCTGAGAATTAACATTTTAACTTAAAACAATCTAGTTTGGATTAATATCACCTTAATTTCAGTAGTATATAAAAATTTTGCTGTAACACAGCTCTTTTTCTTTTTGTCTCCTTTGTGCTATTATTGTTTAGATTATATCATTGTACATTGTAAGCTTATCGACACATTTTTATAATTATTTCTTGTGGGCTTTTTTTTTGTTTTTTTTTTTTTTTTTTTTTTTAGAAAGAGATAGCAAGAGACAGCAGGGGGTGAGGGGAGGGAGAAGCAGGCTCCCCACTGGATATGGGGCTGGATCCCAGGACCCTGGGATCATGACCTGAACTGAAGGCAGACACTCAACTGAGCCACCCAGGCGCCCCTGCAAATTGTCTTTTAAATTAGATGGAGGACTTACAAAAAAAATGTAATATATATATATTATATATAATCTACTTATATTTATCTATGTAGTTACCTTTCCTACTGCTGTTTATTTCTTCATGTAGATTTTAGTTACTGTCAAAATGTCCTTTTTGTTTCAACCTGAAGGACTCCCATTAGTTTTTCTTGAAGGGAAGATCTGGTAGTTTGATATCTCTTATAATTTATCTGGGAATATGTTAATTTCTCCTTCCTTCTTAAAGGATAGTTTTGTTGCATATTGAATGGTAGGTTGAGTCTTCCTTCAGCACAAAATGTTGAAAGCCTGTTCCTACTAATTTTTGACCTGCAGGGTTTCTGATGAGAAGTCTGTTGTTAGTCTTCTTGAGAATCCTTTCTATGTGATGTGTTATTTTTCTCTTGCTTTCAGGATTCTTGGTCTTTGTCTTTCAGTAGTTTGTGATATTTCCAGATGTGGATCTTTTTTGAGTTTTTCTTGTTGGAGTTTGTTTAGCTTCTTGGATGTACATATTTTTCATCAAATTTGGGGAGTTTAGGGCTATTATGTATTCAAATATTTTTTGTCCCCTTTCTGTCTTTTCTCTCCTTCTGGGACTCTCATTATGCACATAATAGCACAGTTGGTGGTATCCCATGCATTTCTGAGACTCTGACATTCTTTTTTCTATCTGTTCCTCAGACTAGGTAATCCCAATTTACTTATCTTAAAAGTTCACTGATTCTTTCCTCTACTACTTCAAGTCTCTTGAGCCCCTCTAGTTATTACTGTACCTTTCAACTCCAGAATTTGTTTTATTTATAATTTCTGTTTTTTATTGAAGTTTTCTATTTGCTGTGATATAATTCCTATACTTCTTCTTTATAGATACAGATATAGGTATAGATATAGTAAATCTAATGTCTGGGCTTTCTCAGGGGCAATTTCTGTTGATTCATTTGATTCCTTTATTGCTTCTTTATGTGTATCATAATTTTTTGTTAATAACTAGACATTTGGAATGGTATAATGTGGCACACCTGGAAATTATATTCTCTATACCCATTCCCCATGGCTTATCATTTTTGTTATTGTTACTGTTAATATTTATTTAGTAAACTGCCTATTGAAGCAGTGAAAACAAATCCCAACACACACAGAGCCCCTTAGAAAAGGCTGCAAGAACTTGGTTCCAGGCATTTAAGGAAATTTCTGTTCAACCATTGGCTGACCACTAAGCTAATCAAATAGACACTTCAGTGGTCAAACAACACAAAAAATACAAACTTAATAGAATTACTCAGGAAAGTCACCAATTAAATAAATATTTGGGTTGACATTAGAATTGGAAATAGAGGGCAGCCCGGGTGGCTCAGAGGTTTAGCACCTGCCTTCAGCCCAGGGCCTGATCCTGGAGACCCGGGATTGAGTCCCGCATCGTGCTTCCTGCATGGAATCTGTTTCTCCCTCTGTCTGTATTTCTGTCTCTCTATCTGTCTCTCTCTCTGTCTGTCTTTCATGAATAAATTAATAAAATCCTTAAAAAAAAAAAAAAAAGAATTGGAAATAGACAAGCGTCAGTGTTTAAGATGAGCAGTGAGGTATTGATATCTGGCTAACAGCAACCTAAAAAGCTTTTCTCTTTACATTTATAAACTAATATTCAAGATTCTTTTGTAAAGTCTTTCCTCATTACCTCTGCCTCTAGTCATTTCAGTACCCTTAAATATAAACTACAGTAATCAGATGGGCCCACATGTTAATATACATATATAATTTGTCATCTTGGCCCAATTTCAGTTTCCCATATAACTTCCCAGTTTGGTGTCCTCAACAAATTGTGACTAAGAAGCTAATATGAAAAAAAATGCTTTGATGATCTTCAGGTGCCTTCTTTAATAGAAATACCAAGTTTTTAATTAATATCCTCCTTTCAGCGTAATCTTAAGGAAAGTCACAGACAATGAACCAAGCAGCTTCATATTTACTTAGTTCCTTGAAGGCATCTAACTTCAAATTAAATATGTAAATTTACAGACTAAAAGCATAGGCTTAAGAGAAAAGCAGACCCACAATCTAGAATCTGCCAAGCTGTGTGATTTAGACAAATAATAATTCCTTTAGTTTATAATTAAAGAAATTAAAAGCCATAATAAGTACTAAATAGGAGAGTAGTTATGAATATGTGTGTATGTGCACAAATACACACACACACATATACGTAGAATATGCTTATGGGGCACCTGGGAGGTTCAGTCAGTGGGTGTCTGACTTTTGGTTTCAACTCAGGTCATGATCTCAGGGTCATGAGTCAAGCCCCACTTTGGGAGGGGGTGATCCATGCTCAGCAGGGAGTCTGATTGAGATTTTCTCTCCCACTCCCCCCACTCATGAACATGAGCACACTGTCTCTATCAAATAAACAAAAAGAATATGCATATATATACTATGCGCTTAGCACATCCCTGGCATATAGTAAGCATGAAATAAATGATAGATACATATATTTCTAGATATATCTAGATGAATACACACATACCTATAGCATAGCAGATTATTAAATGAATACACACATACCTATAGCATAGCAGATTATTAAATAACAATAGATGAACACTGATGCTGAGAAAAGACCCAAACTGAGGTTTATATACTTGTTTTAGAACTAATAAATTTAAAACCTTGGTTGAGTAAAATGAAGTCATCTAAATGAGGTATTTTTATATAAAATATTAATATTTCATAAAACAGAGCAGATTATTTTAAATGTATTCATTTCTGCTAAACTATAAAAATAGGGATTTTTAATGCATAATGTTTGAAATAGTATATTTTTCTTAATTTTATTCTAAGCATTTTCAGGTCAAGAACTGTAGGCTGCATTTCTTTGTATTTCCCATACTGTGTACACTGCCATATATATAGCACACACTGGAGATATTTACTATATGAGTATTAATTAATTCATCTTTTTAGAAATTGTGTATAATCTTAATGAATTCTGTTAATTTAACAAATATTTTTAGGAGTGCTCTTAAGTAGTTCTCGAAAACTTTATATTTTTTAAGGACTGCAACTCTTTGCACATAGAGTTGGTGCCCAGGAAATCCTGAAGGTGCCATTAAGCATCAAAAAGAGATTTAAGGGGCAGCCCGGGTGGCTCAGCAGTTTAGCGCCGCCTTCAGCCCAGGGCGTGATCCTGGAGACCCAGGATCGAGTCCCACATCGGGCTCCCTGCATGGAGCCTGCTTCTCCCTCTTCCTGTGTCTCTGCCTCTCTCTCTCTCTCTCTCTCTCTCTCTCATGAATAAATAAATAACATCTTTTAAAAAAGAGATTTAAATTTCATTCTAAAAGACTTGTGTCCAGACCTTATGTTAATTTTAATATGTCTCATCGTTATAATGCATGTTTAAGCATAGAGACATACACCCATACTTCACTCTAAAAGAAAACAAAAGAAATTGCAGCTCACTTAGACATTTTTGGATTTGTATAAGTGCCTATTCAAGTTTAGAGAGGGCTTTTTCAAAGTAGTTTTGAAGCAATACGGGTCTATTTGAAGACTCCTAACTAACTTGCCTATGTCTATTTTTAAGTTTTTTAACATTTACATACTTATGTCTTTATATTATTAACAAGTTAACACATTTTTTCATTTAATATTTATAAATTTTCATGTTTAAGTATTTTTTAAAATTTTTACTACCTCTCACAACCCTTATGGTTTACGGAAAGACCTGGTCAGGAAAGTAGCATCAACAGCTAGATAAAAGCAGATAATAAATGCAGTACAGTAAAAGGAAGAACATTCATTTATCTTAAGGGATATATTTTTATATATAATCTCTATAAATCACTGCCTTAAACTATGGAGTACAAAATTTATAACTACTAAAACTGTGTATATAAATTGTGAATAATATGTTATTTACAAATACTTAAATTTACTTTGTTTAAATATATTATCTAGGGATCCCTGGGTGGCGCAGCGGTTTGGCGCCTGCCTTTGGCTCAGGGCGCGATCCTGGAGACCCGGGATCGAATCCCACGTCGGGCTCCCGGTGCATGGAGCCTGCTTGTCCCTCTGCCTGTGTCTCTGTCTCTGTCTCTGTCTCTCTCTCTCTCTGTGACTATCTATCATAAATAATAAATAAATAAATAAATAAATAAATAAATAAATAAATAAATAAATAAATAGTCTGCAATATATTTGTCTTACTGATAATTTTTAATTTGCTCATAGCTCATGGTCTATTAAGAGAAATTTATTTAAAGATTTTATTTATATATTCATGAAAGACACAGAGAAAGAGACAGAGACATAGGCAGAGGGAGAAGCAGGCTCCCTGTGGGAGCTCAATGCAGGACTTGATCCCAGGACACTGAGATCACACCCTGAGCTGAAGGCAGACATTTAGCCATTGAGCCATCCAGGTGTCCCTATTAAGAGAATTTCAAGAAATTCACATATTTTTCAGAAGTAATTCATAATAAATTATTTTAGAATTTAATATGAGCATACATCCTGGTACTGTGTATTAGCAACTTAAAAGTAGATAAACAGAAGAGTAACTTGTACAAATATTTTAAATATCCTTTTTTTTAAAAAGGGCTGCCATACCAAAAACAATGAAACATCCATAAACAGAAGCTCTCTTAGAGCAGAGATTTTTGTCTATATGGTTCACTGCTATCTGCCCAACCTTTAAGAGTAGCTCAGGCACGGTAGGTACCTCATATTTATTGCTGAGTGAACAGATTTAATTTTTCAGTTTTGCTTGTTTTTCTATTTTAAAAATTTCATTAATCCTCAAGAGATTGGAGGAAAACCTAAGAAATGTTTGCCCTGACTCCTACTTGCACTTTGAGCATGTGCTTTTTGATAAAATGTCAAAACAGATGTTAAGTTACTCAGATCTGGAGCCAGTCTACATTTCAGTGAAACAAGAGGAAAATTAAGCAAGATAAGTAATAGGAAGGTAGGAACAGGTTTACTTTTTAAGTTTTGCCAGTAACACTTTGTTATAAGATTGGGCTGTTGTTATGTTGTTATGTTGTTTCTTACCTACCCGTTCAGTTGATAAGTGCAAAAAATAAGTGGGTGTGTTTTATAAAGTAGATCATTGAAATAAAGTATTAACTAAACTTTAGGTATGTTTAAGAATCACAGATTGCTGGGCCCATCTCCAGAATATATTATTTTAGTTGGCTCTGGAATGAGATCCAAGAATTTGCATTTCTAACAAATTTCCAGGTAATGTTGCTGCTCCTGGTCTAGAGACCACAATTTGAGATTCTAATCTCAACCAGTGATTCAGAATTTTCCCTTCGCTATCCCTATCAAGAAAGAAAAACTACACTGTCATTTTTCTTCACTAACAACAAAAAAATCTATAGTCTATAAAAATTTACATTATTCTCTTGATTTTTAAAAAACGTATCTTGATTAGAAAGATACATTTTGAAGCCTTTTTAAATGAAATACTAATGATTCACTGTAACAAAATGTATGCATTACAATTTCCAGTAAGAAAAGTTTTAAGTGAATGCTAATCATCGTATAAAATGAGTAGCTTGATTTGTAAAGTCCAAAGGTCAGGTCACTTATATTTGTCAGAGGAGTAGTGTTTCCAAATGGTAATTCGGAAGAAATGCTTTACTGTTGTTGTTCTTCGTTTATTAAAAGGAGGATTTCCTGTGTAGTGTTGGAAGCAGTCAGACAAGCTTTCCCAATTTATGGATGAGCACAAATAATACAACTACACTATTACCCATCAAATTAATATTTTAAATTTACTTTAAAATCTATGAATGCTGTTCTTTTGGAATAGTTATTTGAGTACCTGGTACAATAGAATTTTAAAGCTGGAGGGTATACCACATAGCATCTGGTTCAAACCCCTTAGTTTACAGATATCCAATCTGAGTATTTTATGATATACTTCAGCCTTGGAGGACCAAACAGGACTGGAATGCTCAACATTTTGATTCCAGTTTGGTATTCTTTCCATTACCTTAGTTACTTTACCAGAAGTAGTTGGAATTAAATATTTTCAAATATTTGATGAATTGTATAAAGTTTATATATACTAACACTATGTGGCAGGATAGGAACAGATAGTTTGGTACAGAGACAATAAACTTGGTGCAGTTATTTACTTTTTTATCTCTTTTTTTAATTTATTATTACAGATAAGATCAGTTAAAATAACAGAATCTTGGTTTCTTTTTTATAAATATCTTTAGCGTATCTTACATAGTACTTACAAAAATAATCATAAAAAAAATATACATTCCTACCACATGATGTTAAAAATAGGGCTGTATATTTCTTTATTCCTTGCATGAAATAAAATATAGGCCCAATGTCACTCTTAGTAAAGTAGTCTTTGGATATTCAGTAATCTGCTTCTGTGAAATTCAGAATTTATTGCTAAATTTGGTTTTCTGCTAACATTGTTTTAATCTGTTCCTTTCTATTTTAATGACAAAGACTAAATATTCTGTAATTGACATTATCGAGGAATGAGACTTTCTTAAACCTTATTTTACCTGTTAAATAATTACTGGGGCAGAGGGCAGGCATAGCCAGGGCAGGAAAGGGAGGCCCACCCAGAGGCTAGCTGGCTACAGTGCAGCACTGATGCTCAGGTGCATGGTGGTTGGCGACAGGGTGGTGGACAAGACCTGCTTACTCATGAGCCGTGCCACTGACACTTTGCTGGAGGACTGGTGCCTCCCCATCTTCAGTGCAGTCCGCATCAGTGTAGAGAGCAAGCAGTACCTCCTGAGGTTCAACAGCATAAAGTATGACCAGACAGGAAAGCTATGATCATCTGAGGACTTTATCTTATCCAGTGACTGTGGTCTTCCTTAAATGCTCCTCTCTGGCCCTATTTCAAGATGTAAAGGAGGAGTGGACACCAGAACTTAGAGAGTACACACTAAATGTGCCTTAGAACACCGACTGACCTTCAAAGTGACCCCAAAGCTGTAGTAAGACTTAATAATAGGAAAGAAGAACCCATATGTGTAGAACAAGGTCAGAAACTAGCAAAAGAGATAGGAGCTCACATGTGAAAAGTTCAGCTTTAACCCAGAAGGGATTGTCTTCAGTGTGTGATGAGGCTGTCATAGCCATTTTAACTCCAAAAAAACACAGAGTTTAGGAAAAAGGGGGTTTCAAGATATACAAACTTTTGTTTATGTGAGAAATATCTTCAATAGCCAAGGAAATGGTCCATTTCTCTCAGAAGGCATTTGAAATGCTACAGCTATACCCAGACCTCTTGTAAATAATGCAGAAGTTTACAGCTCAAAAGAAGGGAAAAAATAATAATAACCGGTTCTCAGAATTTTACATATTCACTAGGAATGTTTCCTAAATGTCCAAGAAGCAGAAAAAAGCATCTGTAACACAATCTGTTATAAATTCTTTGTTTCAGCTGGAAGGTACAGTCTCTCAGGCTGTGTTTCATGGTTTAAAAAGCTATAGTCCCATCGTGTTATAGCTACATAAAAAACAGTGCTGCAAATGGAACTGCCTGGCTTAGACTATGCTTGTTTCTACACAATCCTTAAGGAATCTGCGAAAAGAAGTATCTTCTCCCTTTGCTCCAGTTAATTGTTCTTGCATGTAAGGTGCTCTCTGTTCCAGTATACCACAGTGGCAAAATCACAAAACCAGCCACATAGCCAGAGGTCACTCTAAGCCTACAAAAGAGGTCCATACGTGAGGAGAAAATACATAAAATTAAAAAATAAAAACAATGTCTTATTATCACTTAAGCACAAGTTAAGTGTAACCCAAATATTTCTATATTAAAGCTTAATGTGCTTTCATAAAGAATGCCAAATGTATGAGAAGGTCGAAAGTGCCTTCATCATGAGCACTAAAACCGTACACATTTTAATGTGCTTTTAACAGCAACAAGGCGTCTGACAAAAAAAATAATAATTACTGAGATGTTACTTTTTGTTTCACCATATGTTAATTGGGAATAATCCTGCTGGTAACCATAAGAAGTACTCTTAATATATCTTTGGCTGAGTACTGATGTGCACTTGGGATTAAACCCCATAAGGAAAAAAACCATAAGAAATTAGTAGGCTACACAGCAGAATAGGAACAATTCACATTCTTGACAGCCAGAATGGAAAAAATTTCTAATATGTGAGGCATCAGGTAGAATTATCAGGAGGATCACAGTCCCCTCTGTAGTGGGGACTACAGAGCCCTAGACTCAAAGCCTCTTGAATCTGCTCTACCAAAACTCAAAATCAATCCTGGAAAGGGTCATACTAATCCCAGGTAACTACATGTCAGAAAAAGGTCCAACACTCTTTCAGAGAAAATAAGAAAATCCAGCATTCACCAAAGTAAAATTCACATGTATTCATTTTCTAGGGCCATTATAACATGGTGTGGCTTAAAACAACAGAAGTTCATTCTCTCACTATTCTTAGAGGCCAGAAGTCTGAAACCAAGTGAAGGAGGGAAGAAAGCGGAGGGAAGGTTGTGAGATCCAGATGCACATTTGCTGCAGCCTGGCACAAAGCTTTCCAGTGACTATAGACCCAGCTGAAGCAGCACTAGAGGAGAAAGTACTCAAGTCTATGTGTTTATTCAATGTAACTTAGCCTTTTGAATGACTTGGGACCATTGTGAATATTGATTCTTAACTTACACCATAGTTGAAGTTGCAAGAAGCATCTGCTGCTGAACAGTACTGGTTAATGTTCCTTCAGTACACTGGTTTCAAGAACCATGGAGAATTCTTCAGAGACAACAATAGTAATGGAAAATCTCTCGGAAAATAATATAAAGAGGAGTTCACCTAAAAGTCTTGTAACATCCTGACAGACTCTGCTGTATTAGAGCAAGAAATTGTCTCTTGCAAGCACTGCTCTAAAGACTGAAAAATGAGTGTCAGGAAAAAATAAATAAATAAAAGCTTGCCAGTGACACTTCCAACATGACTGCACCCAAATAATTGGGCAAGCTTTGAGAAGAAGGAACTCCATTTCAAGGATGTGAAATGTGGACAAAATTTGACCCAAGTGGATTTTGTAAAAAAAAAAACAAACAAAAAAAAAAACTCATTTCCTAAATCTGTCACTACCAGCATGGACACATAAATTAATGTTTTTAGACTTCTTTTGCAGAAAGATTTCATAACTCCTCTGTAAGCTCAAAGATACTGCCAAGGATGTGCTGTCATACATACCTAAGCACCAGAGCACTATGTGCAAGGAATGGTACATTATAAAAGATACTCATCAAAAGAATGAATGGTCAAGATAAATGACAAGACTTACCAAAATAAAGAGAAAAAATAGATACATTATCAATTTAAAACAAACCTCTTGATGGGATTGTGTTTCCCAACATTTTTTTTAAGATTTTTTAATTTATTTATCTTAGAGTATAAGCAGGAGGGGCACAGGGAGAGAGAATGCGAAGCAGACTCCACACTGAGCCTAGAGCCTGACATGAGGCTGGATCTAAGAACTCTGAGATCATGACCTGAGCCAAAACCAAGAGCCAGGCGTTTAACCAGCTCTGTCACCCAGGCACTCTCCCAACATTTTTATGGAGCTTTCCTTTACCCCCAAAACAATGAGATAATAACAATATGTAATTGGAGATGGGGAAGACAATTTATTGCAGAATCCACTGCAAATCAAAGTAAGCAGAGAAGTTTATTGTGTATATTAAGATGTTCAGAAGAGAGTAAGAGGTCCTCAAATGAGAAGATGACATAGTGGTTAAAAACACACAGTGGAATATAAACAGATTATCATAAGCCTTGTAGCTTTTGTAACGTACCTTCAGTATGATGAAGGAATGGTCGTAGTTTCACTGCCAAAATGTAGACTTGGCAAGTGAAGCCTACTGATTCCTCACTGTGTAGCAACTTTGCACTTAAATGTCAGTCATGGTATGATGATGACATTCTCCAAAAACCGTTCCTTTGCTTTGAGGGATGTAGCCTCCTGAAGCACAACCCTCCTACGGATTTTGGTGACAGGTCCGTTGTTTCTACATCAGGAGATAATATTATGATAGTGTTGGACATAGTACTATAATCTGGTAAGGACCTAAAATGTATTACCCATGTGCGTGCCATGACCAGCAGTAGTGAGTAGTTACCACCATTCATCTGACACTATGAGTTGTAGAACTGTGTTAGTCTGCCAGGACTGCTGTAACAAAGTACCATCTCAACTGAGAGCTTAAACAAAAATTTATTTGCTTATGGTTCTAGAAACTAGAAGTCCAAAATCAAGTCACCAGCTGGGTCGGTTTCTTCTAATATCTCTCTCTTTGATTTGTAGATGGCTGCTTTCTCATTGTGTCCTCCTCTGTCCTTATTCTCTGTGCATGGGTGCTCCTGCTATATTTTCCTCCTCTTTATAAGGGCAACAGCCCTATTGGACTAGGACCCCACCCATATGACCTTATTTAACTTTAATTACCTATGTTAAAGGCCCTGTCTCCAAATGTCTCCAGACCTTGCTAGGGCTTCAACATATGAATTTTAGGGAGCATACAATTCAGCCCATAACAGAGATGTAGAACATATTTACAAGGACTAGAAGGGCATGTAAAACTGGTATGCTATATTTGATTGCATACAGAAGATAATTTGTAGATACTTTAATAGGAAAATTGAAATATAGGGTCTTTTGGACCCCAGTACCTCTGAAGGGATTCTTATCACCTGACCTTGGTAGAAAATTCAGGAAAGGTTTTCTATCTCCAGTTTGATGAATTCCAGATTATCAGTAATCCACCCAAGAACACAGGCTTGATGTGGGACTTCCTAAAGGATACTCTTGCCTAAGCCAAATCTCTCCTGCTCTTCTTCTCAGCAGCCACCCCTCTAACTCCAGAGAAATGAGCATGCACAGGCTTCATACTTCCATAAGATTCGTCAATGTTGTGCTGTTTAGTGTACGAGAGCCAGGATGAGGAACAGCAGGAAGAGATCCCTACAGTTTTCTGGGACTGGGTTTCAGATGTCTTGGAAGGAGCACACGGGTCTGCAGGTAGCCCAGGATTGGTAGTTCTCTCAGCACAGCCGCAGTAGTGTCACCCAAAACTCTGTCCAATCTCTCATGAGGGATTAGGATCTCTGTCCATCCCTTCCTCTCTGCTGCTGCTTCCCCATGTTTGATTCTAGACTAATATGTCCTATAAAAAAAAAAGTGTAATTCATGGTTAACTTTAGGCAAGTTACTAAATTTCTCTGTGCATAAAATTCCTCATTTATGAAATTGAAATAAGAATTTGTACCCTTACAGGATTGTCCTACAGATTTGTGTAGGAACTTAGGTAAGCGACTAGCATTGTACCTAGAAAATGGCAGACACTCAGAACATTATCATTAGCTTTCTTCTGTAATAGTACCAGCTCGGAGGAAAAAGAAAGAAGAAAGGGAAGAGTTAAAAGTTCCACCTTTACATGTGATTTGGCATCAGTACACTAAAAGTTATAAGAGATTCGTAAACTTGAAACAACAGCCTGCATAACATGTTGTGAATTACAGAGTGTGCTAAGCAATACAGTAGGAATGGCATTTGTACCATTTGACTTAAATTATTATTACTGCCCTTATACCAGAGAGTGACAGCAGGTACTTCCAGATTTATCCATTCACATCTCTGGGTTAATGTGTTAATAAATATTGTAAATTACCTAAGAGGCAGCATCCAGAGTTTTGTGAACTGTTACAGAATCTCCTACTTTTTAAAACCCTTATCTCCTCCCATTGCCCATAGTATGAGTATGAGCTTCCACAGCATGCATGACCTGGCCTCTCCTGACACCTGCAGCCTCACCTTACCCCACTCAGCTAGCGAGGCTCTTACCTCTAATTCAGGCTCCCACCATATTGAACTATTTGGGGTTTCTCTTTGCTGGACTCTCACACATGCAGTATAGCCTTCCCAAGACACATTTTCCATCTCTTCACCTGGCCATTCCTGATTATCCTTTATTCTCCTGCAGAGCCTAAATGAGGGAACCCTTCTAGAAAGGACCCTATTTACTGTGGTATATTTAGCCCTTAGCCTAGTACCAATGGTAGCACATTAGGATTTCAGTAAATACTTCAGTGAATGAATCAGTTCTCAACCTAAATGCCAAGGATTATGATAATTTTCCAATATATACATAGTGGTATAATCTGTTTTTTGTTTGTTTTTTTGTTTTGTTTTGTTTTTTAATTAAGTAGGCTCTACACCCAGCGTGGTGCTTGAACTCAAAACCCTGAGGTCAGGACCTGACCCAAAATCAAGAGTAGGACACTTAACCCATTGAGCCACTCAGGCACTCCCTGTTAATTTTCAAATCCCATTTAAGTAGGAAAGAAGTAGTTTATTCTTTAGTGTACGTATTATGTCCTATGTTATTTAATGCGTGACATATGAAAGGGATTAAGGTCTGTCTCCTCCTTGTAACTGCTATAAGGGATTTGTTAAATTTCTGTGCACTCATTCATTTTGATTTTAGTTTTTAAAAAAGAAAAAAATCAAAACAATGACTACTAAACAATACAGAGAAGAAAACTCTTGTAGAAAGGCCTTTCCTCTTAAATTTGTATCTAGTGAAAATACCCTTATTAATAAGAGTATATTTTAAAGTAGTCAGAAGATTTAGATTTTTTATATAAAATACCAAAAAGCATATGTTGGTGGGGAAATAGATCTTTAAAAGAGACATCAAGTGATCACAATGAAGTTATGTAATCAGGTTGTTTCATTGCTTTTCTTTTTTATAAAATCGTTGACATTCTGAAGTTTTTTTTTTTTTTCAGATACATCTGCTTAGCGTAGAGAATAGGATCTGAAGGTAGTATAAAACAATTCTAAGAAAGTGAATGGTGTGTGAGCCTTTTTTTTATTTGCTTCACAAGTAATTCACTTGTAAAAAAAAAAAAAATTAACATCTGCTATTTTGAAGCTAATCTTAGTGTATTGAATGCTCTTAACCATTTCTCAATCCCACAGTCTTTTATCTTGCTTCTCCTGCTGTGTTCCCACCACCCCTGATCCCATTAGCAAACCTTGAGACAGCCTCAGACTTACCAAAGTACTGCTTTGGTTTCAGCTGCTCTTCTGCAAGAGGAAGTGAATGTTGGGGGTTTTCTCTGTGGTACAGTTGTGATAAAGCTGTGGTGGTCTTATCTCTCTTGTAGGTAGTGGCTCTTTATGACTACACAGCGAATCGATCAGATGAACTAACCATCCATCGCGGAGACATTATCCGAGTGTTTTTCAAAGATAATGAAGACTGGTGGTATGGCAGCATAGGAAAGGGACAGGAAGGTTATTTTCCAGCTAATCATGTGGCTAGTGAAAGTAAGTTTTATGCTCCCTTCCTGGTTTACTAATATGGTATAACTGATAGTCCAAGATTTTATCATTTACTACCCTTTAATTTACTCTCTTGTAACTTTTCCTTTATGTTTACTATTGGGTATTGCTTTTCGTTGTCATGATGCAAAAATAAATAAATAAAAGGGGGCACTGATGCGATGCACCGAAAGCTGCTCCATTCTGAGATTGGAATACTTACTTGCTTTCACAGACTTATCCTGGGGGACCTTCCTGTCTAGCTACCAACATTCTTCTTCAGCCCCTTTTTGCCCACCATCTATTTCACACACAGTTATGTCAGTTCTTCTCTTGCCACAGTGACTCCTCAGTTGACAGGCACCTCAGAACCTCTAGTTCCCCAAGTCCCATTCTTTTACTTTGTATACCTCAGTTCCAGCTGGAACCTGCCAAAACAAACCTGCAATAGATTGCTTCATTCTCAGGCAAATTAACTCCCCGTTTGTGAAAGGCCTAGGGAATGAGCTGGAGAAGAAATTCTAAATAGGAGTTAGTGAGAGCTGTAGATTTACTACCAGGCCTGGAGAGGTGCAAGGAAAGCCTGGAGATAAAAGAACTTAAAAGACTCAAGAAAGGGGACAAGTATAGCAATGCCTCTTTAGAAGAATGCTTCCTATCAACAGCTGCCCTGGTAGTGTGGTATGAAAGCCCAGTGCTCAGGAATCCGGAAAATTCGCCATTAATACTGATATGCCTCAGTTTCCTCCCATAAAATGAGGAAGTTGAACTCTGTCATCTCTGAGCTTCCTTCCAGAAAGACTAAAATTGTGTAGTTCTGGTTTAAAATGTAGTATAGGCTGCCTTGAGGACACTCCATTTTGAATCATTATTGTGAAGTCTTTTGTTTCTTCAAAGAAGAAATTATTATAAATAACAGGTGACTTTCAGGCTTGTCTGTGGAGCCCCATTTAACCCAAACTGGTTAAGCAAAAGTCCTATTGATTCCTAACCTAAGTTCTGAATTTTGAGAGCAAAAAAGATGAAGGAAAACAGGAAGAACAATTTCTTCCATGAGTCTTGGGTGCTGGGCTAGGCACAGACGAAATGAGTTCTCTCTTCACTCTCTACCCCATCTGCCGAGTGCTGCCCCCTCCCCTGCCTCACACTCTCCAGGGCTTCTGTCTCTACAGCTCTTTCCCTCAGCTTATCTGCTGCTTTCGGCAAACTCCTCCCCTCAAAAGTGCTTAGTGTGTCAAAAATTACCCACTTCTCTCCCTCATAACAAAATTCTTCGTTTCCTCCATGCCACTGTTATAAATCTTCATCTCTGAGTAGTAAATAATTGATAGCTCTCAAACTATTTTTAATGTTCAAAAGAGGATACATAATGGAGAAAAATTAAGGCAGTGTAGAAGAAAGAAATTTTAGGACAAGTTAATTCCCATTCATTTTTCATAAGCTAAGTACTTGTAACTTCCAGATTGCCTCAAATATCCCAATTTCTTCCCTCCCCTTCCCATTGATGGTTTTCCCACTGCCTCTGTAGGTCTAGTTCAGCAGGAGTAGCTTCCAGTTCCAAATCAAGAAAGCTGGCTGCACAGTCATGGTGGCTCTGGAGTATGTCTGTAATTTTAATTAGATGTTACAATCCATTGTTTCTTCTAGACACAAGTGGAAACATTTAAACTTTTTTTTTTTTTTTTACTAGACAGTATAAAAAGATGATGTATTTATTCCCAGGCAGAATGGTATTAGAGTTTTAACTTTAGAATCTAGTTAGTTTGCAGAAACAACCTCTTAGGCTTATGAACCTTAAGAGGCTATAGATATTTGATCCACAGAGGGTTAAAAATCCATTAAATTTGTCTTTTGTTCCATGATAACCAAAGTGCAACATCTAAAGTATATCACAATGATACTTGGTGGCCTCATGCAGAAATTCTGTGTTTCAAGTAGTGACCATCTTCCAACTGCCAGAATTCCTTATTGTATCTCAGAAGAATTGATACTTTATTTTGGCATCAGTCACTGCTTCTTGAGAAAGACTTTTAAAGGCCAGAACAAACAATTCTCAGAAAACCTGAGAATATAATGATTGAATTCTCACTTCATCAGGGGTTATCTTCTTTTCCCTTTTATCCTCCTTTATAACCTGAATTTAACAAAACCTCACCTCAGTTTTAACATTAGGAGGGGAAAAAAGACCATCAGCAGCATATTCCCCTTTAAAAATAGTGGGAGAAATTGTCCTTTATCTTTATCCAAAGCCAGATATGCAAAACAAATGCTCAAAGGGAGTGTATAGATGGGAACAGAATCTCTACCAACCATTCAGTTGAAAGGCATGTCCTCTAAGTGAACAATGACACAATAGAAGTTCTCCATCATTATAAAGAATTTATTCCTTTTGTATCTTAAGCCACCAGGAAGAAAAAAATGAACAGGTTCACTTAATGACATCTAACATCCTTTCCAATAAGAGATAAACCCAGCAATATAATCAACGCATACACAAAGCCAATTAATATACCTAACAATTGTAGAATTTCAATCAGGCATAGTTTACCAATTTCTCTAAGTTCAGAGTTGCCCAGAGTTGTTATTTAACTGAAACAGAAACACATTTTCTTTTTCAGTCCTTGAAGATTTCCACATTTTAGAGTCCACATTGTGTGTAAAGAGATTATATAAATTATAGTCTCAAATTCGACCCTGTAAACAGATTCAAGGTTATGTATAGCTCTAGCCCCATGCTCATTTATTTTGTACCATCTTCCCAGATTATTCTTTGACCACGCCTTTGCCTGGCAAAATCCTACCTGTTCTTCAGAGACTGACACACCTTCCACTTCATGGATTGAGCATTTGCTATCTATATCAGAATCTGTCCTTATTATCTCTCTTTTGAATAATGTCACATTCTCATGTATGTTACACTTTTTTTTAAGATTTTATTTATTCATGAGAGACACAGAGGAGAGGCAGAGACACAGGCAGAGGGAGAAGCAGGCTCCCTGTGGGGAGCCGATGTGGGACTCGATCCCAGACTCTGGGATCACAGCCTGAGCCAAAGGCAAACACTCAACTGCTGAGCCACCCAGGTGTCCCATCATGTATGTTACACTTACTTGTGAACATATCTGTCTCTGACCAGGATTCTGAAATCCTACTAATGAAAAATTTCCAATCATAAATTATGTTCTTTTGATAACTAATGTGTGTAACTATAAATCGTTTTAATACTAAGTGCCAGGGGGATCCCTGGGTGGCGCAGCGGTTTGGCGCCTGCCTTTGGCCCGGGGCACGATCCTGGAGACCTGGGATCGAATCCCACGTCAGGCTCCCGGTGCATGGAGCCTGCTTCTCCCTCTGCCTATGTCTCTGCCTCTCTCTCTCTCTCTGTGACTATCATAAATAAATTAAAAAAAAAAATAAAAAAATAAAGTAAAATCCTTTCTAACCCTAACTTTCCACGAACTATAAAGCTTTCTCAGTCTTTAAAAAAAAAAAAAAAAAAAATACTAAGTGCCAGGTAGCTTATTGTTACACCAGAGAAGTGCATATCAAGATCCTTAGTTTCATATCTGCCCCCCTCCATCATTATTTATTTACCCTATGGGTCAGTGCTCCTCAGTTTGATTACATGAATTCCTTGTTCAATTCCAGCGTTATATCAAGAATTGCCTCCAGAGATAAAGGAGCGATCCCCTCCTTTAACCCCAAAGGGAAAAACCAAAACGGAAAAACCTTCAGCTCTTCAAAAGGTAGGTGTTTTCAATATGGATTGCATATGAACTTTAATTTTCACTCTCTCTAGATAAAATATTACTTCATTCTTCATGCTTATATACTTCATTGCTTGCATTATTTCTTTTTATATTGGCACCAACATTATGAAATATATAAGGCAAATATTATTTTTATAATTTTTATTAAAATATTATTATAGCCATTTTCCAGATAAGGAAACCAGGGAGGCTCAGAGAGATTAAAGTAGACCCCAAGTCACAGCCCAGGTGATGGAACTTGTGACTTTAAGTGAGATGCTATTTCCACTGTACATTTATTGCTATAACTATGATGCTGACACTGTCATGCATTAATACTAAAGGTCGTTGGAGCCCACAGAATAAACATGTTCTCTTTTCCTGGAGCATTCCTCTTACTTGTTAGTAATTCAAAGTGTTTTCAAGTTAAAATGAATATGGACATATTAGCCAGAGAAATGTCATGTTTTTTAGCCTGTGCCATCAGATCCCCCAGGGATATGGGTCAGTATTCTTTTGATGATAGTAGTACTTTGGTAGAAGAACTTAATAAGCACTATACCATCATATAAATTACTTATTAAACTTATTTTATTTAACATTAGCTCTTGCCTTAGATTGAATAACTTCACTTCTTGACCTCTTAGACTGACATTTTTTTTTTGTACAAATACCATGTCATGATACAGTTTTTTCTCCCCTGTAGAGTTTTTGACAGTTGAACCTCTTATGTTGTTCAGTCATTTAGCCTGTATTTATTGAGTGCTTCTTTCCATCCTGGGCATTCTGTTAGTCCTCATTGAAACAAGATTGAGTAGGCAAAACACTTGCCCATCAGGAGCTTGAAGGCTGGTGGGTGAGACACCCACAGACTATGTCAATTCCCATGGACTGTGGCAGGAACTCTAACGAAGATGTGTGCACAATGCATTGGGAGCACACAGGAAAAAACCCTATAAATGTGCCCCTGAGGAGTCCAGAAAGAGCTTCCAGAGAGGTTCATGTTTAAGCTGAGGCTTATAGGATGAAAAAGTATACGCTAGGTAGATGATCTTAGAAAAAACATTTTAACAGAGGAAATAACTTGAGGAAGGTGTGATATGGTACAGTCCTGTTTGGAGAGTTTAGGGTCTAATGGAGAGAAGGAGAGGAAAAATGCAAGAGCCAAGCCACGGAGAGCCTGGTGTGCTCTGCTGAAGTGCTTAGTTGTAAATCCTTCAGACAAGGGCATCCACTAGAGGAGGTAGTCCAGGGAGTGACAGGGACAGATTTGCATGTTAAAAATAAAAGGGAAGGTATAAGGTATAACTGACAGGATTTTCTGATTGATTAGATGTGATTAGGGAAGTTGGAATTTAGGATTGTGCTAAAGCCCTGGCTTATCAATACAACTGAATGGATGGAGGTCCCACAGAAATAATAAAAGAATAAGGAAGATTTGGGGATCTAGAGACAGGTAGTGGTAGGGAGTAGGCTGTGATGAGTTCAGTGTTAGGTATCTTGATTTGTTAGTGGTGTCTATAATGCTCCCAGGTACAAATATTCCCTAGGGAGTCAGACATGCAGGACTGGAATTTGAGAGAAGGTAGGGCTTCAAATTACATGAGGAGGAGTCAGTATATTCATTATATTATAGCGGAAGAGTTGAAGCTTATAAAGAAGGTGATGGGGGGAGGGGATGTACCCTGGGAAACAAAGAGTTGCAGAAAAGGAGGTGTGCGGAAGATGGAGTAACTGGGTGATGGGTACTGAGGAGGGCACTTGATAGAATGAGCACTGGGTGTTATACTATATGTTGGCAAATCGAACTTAAATAAAAACAAATGTAAAAAAATAATAATAAAAATTTAAAAAACGTTGTAGAGTTCTGAGAGAAAGGCCAGGGACAGAATCCCAAATGAACACTAGTGTCTGGGGATCCCTGGGTAGCTCAGCGGTTTAGCACCTGCCTTCGGCCCAGGGCGTGATCCTGGAGTCCCGAGATTGAGTCCCACATCAGGCTTCCTGTGTGGATCCTGCTTCTCCCTCTGCCTGTGTCTCTGCCTCTCTCTCTCTCTCTCTCTCTCTCTCTGTTTCTAATGAATAAATATATAAAATCTTAAGAAAAAAAAACACTAGTGTTTCAGGAACAATCTGAGGAAGAGGAGAGATTAAGAAAGAATAATCAATCAATCAAAGTGGAAGGAAGAACCAGAAAAAAGTACCCTAGAAACCAGGGGAGGAGAGAGGCTCAAGGAGGGTGTAGTCCTTATTGTCAGAGATAGCCAGTTAGGCTGTTTAAGCATTTAGTGAGCAGGAGAACCCTGGCACCTGTGTGGAAGTATCAGTGATTGATACTAGTAGGACAAGGATTGAAGAGTAGAACTCAGCACTCAGCAAGTGGACTCATGAACATCATTCCTGGAGCTTCACTTGGAGGAAAAAAAAGACCGATAATGCCTAGTGGGTAACACACTTCCAAGAATGACTTTTTATATGCTGGAGTGACATGTAAAATTATATATTAAGGAGACAAAACCAATGGACAGCTTCAGATTGGAGATAGATAAAGAAAGCACATATGGACCTTGGAGAAAGCAAGAGGTTTTTATCAGAAAGACCGGTTGATAGATTAGTCTTGGCTTAGAGCAGTGGTTCTCAACCTACGGTGATTTTGCCTCCCCGGAGACATTTGGCAATGTCTGACGATTTTTTTGCAAATATATGCATGTGGGGGGATGCTACTGGCATCTCATAGGTAAAATATCTAAACATGTAAAATGTACAGGGCAACTCACACCCCACCAAAGGATTATCTGGCCAAAAAATGTCAACAGTGTTGAATTTAGAGCAGTGCCCCCACATCAGTAGATAAGTTGATAGAGTGGAAGTCTGGAAAATAAGGCTATCATTATGTTCTCCAAAGCATAAAAGAGGTCCACTTCAAAAGTGAGAGTTAAAGGAGTCAGGAAGAATAATGGCCATTAGGGTACCTGTAAAGGTAGTAAGAGCAGGAGCTCATTTGGAACATACACAGAGGTTCCTGAGTAATGCTGAGAGCTGCTGTTTGGATACCATAAAAATGTAGGCAGCTTAATTCTGTGTAGTTGGATTTTTTTTCTTCAGTAGTACTCAGCATCCTGGCCATAGCAGTGGAGAGGGCATATTTAGTTAGATACATATTTGGAGCATTTGTGAATGTGATAAAGCACAAGAGGATAAGAGACTTGATAATGTTGTTAAGAGAGTTACTGGAGTGACAGACATTCCATGAAGGATCTGCCAACTTGGAAAGGACATGGAATCAGAAGACTAGCCAACTTAGAAAGCAAGGTTCTCTGTAAGGTTGCAGTAAGCCACACACACCCAGCTGGAGCCAGAGTGTTCTACACTAAAGAAGTTAACAGGCTGGAACTGTGGCCTTTAAACCCAGACTCTTTTGCTTATTTAATATTTCAGATGTCAGGCAACTTGAGTTTATGATAAATTCACAGAGTGTATAAGAGCTGAAGGACACATTAGAATTAAACTGGCCAAGGAACTAGGACCCAGAGTGGTGCACAGGTTGTTCCCTTGGATATTAAAATCCTGGGATGGTTGCAAGAGTTGGGATGAAGGGGACACTGGTAAACCAAGAGCCGAAGTCCTTCATTCTTGTGTTAAAACAGATGTCTCACCCTTGGCTTCACATTGAAATCACCTAAGAAATGAAAAAAATAAATACTGATGCCTGTCCCCATACCCACAAAATGATTTAATTGGTCTGGAATGTGAGCTCAGCATGCGTGGATTTCAAAAGCTTTCCAGATTATTTTAATGCAGCCAACATTGAGAACCATTATGTTAGTGACCACAAGATCTGAAGGTAACAGCTGCAAAGACAAACAGAGGATAGTCTAGCCAGGTGTCAAGACATCCAAGGAGGTATGTTTTGAAAGTATAATAGCCTGTGGGGCACCTGGCTGACTCAGTTGGTAGAGCATGCAACTCTTGATTCTGGGGTTGTGAGTTCAAGTCCCACATTGGGTGTAGAGATTACTTCTAAAAAAGAAAGTATAATAACCTAAAATTAGCAACAGAAAGCTAAGAGGGAACCAGTGTTACCAGACTCCTGGGGTTCCTGATTGGGTTATATGAGAACAGCCTGTGCTACAAAGAACTAAGGGAAAAAAGTGTTTCTAGGTGAAGCACCAGTTTCAAACATAGCAAGGACATATGGCAATGGTTGCCTGTGGCAGTATGGAGACAACAGGGGATACATTTCAAAGGATTGATATGCAATTTGGGCAAATGCTACATGTGTAACATTATCCATTGTTTGGAATTGAGCACCAGATTTTAGAATTTAGGGAGATACTAATGTAAATGTACAACCTGAAGACATTTAATGCAGTAAAAGCATTTATAACATTAACCCAGAGAGTCATTGTAACAGCTGCCAACATTCATAGCCTGTGTCATGAACTGCCCAAGATACTATGAAAGACAGAACCTTTACTTATAGCAACTTACTGGTATCCCTGACTCCACATCATGCTGACCTTTAAAATTGGGGTTACTCAACTCCCACTTCTGTGTTCAGTGGCCTTGAACCAGTTCTGCCTCAGCTGGAGGAGATAAAGGAAATTGGAATATCTTACTGGCTGCATGGGAAGTTGGTACTGCCCTTTCTGCCCCTTCCTCTTCCTGATGTGCCTGTGATCCTGTGGATAGAGACCTCTCACCTGCTTCTCAGATCCCCACTTCTCACTGTCTCTGCCCCTCCCCCTCCACTTAGAAGAACTCACTGCATCATAGTCTTAGCTGTTTTTTTTTTTTTAATGTTTTTGTGCTTTGCTTTTTCCTCTCACAGACTGATGTCCATACTTAAAATATACCTTTATTATTTATATGCCACCAGACCAATTCTTCAAATACCCTGAGGTCTGCCTCAGGCTAATCCCGCTGCTGCCAAACTCTGATTCTAAATAGATGTCAAGGAACTTGCAGACATGCAATGTAAAACATTTTTAAACTTAAATTAGGTAAAAAAAAAACAAACTTAAAATAGGTAAATCAAGGAAGTTGCAGAGGTTAGGACTCCATGTAGGCAAGGGAGAAGTAAAGTTCTCATAGTTGAGAGGGAACTCAAGTGACCTTTAGAGTTTAAGATTCATAGATTTCTTTTGTTGAAAAGCATGATTTGATCTGCTTGGTCTAATCCATGTGTTAAAATAGAATCCTCTACCTGGTTTTCCTCCTAGGGTTGTACCAGATGTATAGTTAGATAATGTTTGACTTTCCTCTGCAGGAAAATATCAAGAATGATTTCTGCTTATGTAAAAAGAAGAAACAGCAATGTTGTCCCAGGTAATCAAAATGCCTTGGGTACACTCTGAGTCATGATGCCAATAGCCAGCCCTTGAGAAATGTATCATTGGGCTTCCTTAGCACCTGGCATAGTTTTATTTCTTCAGTCGAGTTCCTTTATCAGAATATATATGGTTTGATTTTATCAAGATCCTGCCACAAATTCTATCAGATGTTTAATTTCATGTAAAGTTTTATATTTATCATCATATATATTAAAAAGAAGAATATGAAAAGTAGTCTTTCATAAGTACCTAGAACTGGGGAGGAGAAGGTTCTAAATTCTTAGAATTACAGAATTGGTGACTTGGAAGGAACCTTAGAGATCATCTACAGTGATTCAAGTCAATTCCTTCATTTTACAGATAAGGAAGTTAAGATCCAGAAAAGTTGTAAGAGTGTTGTTCAACCCCAATTAAGAGGGGTGCCTTCATGTTCTCAGGCCAGTGCCCTTTTTTCCCCCACTTCTCATCAGCAGCACAGACAGCTGTTACCTGCACAGCCAGCTACATTTTGTGTCACACTGGCTTTTATATTCCTGTTTTGTGTCTTCTTCATGGTACCCACCTCCATGTGGAAGTTTTTAGAATTATATTCTCTATACTTTTTTAAGGAAACCTCAGTAGTTTTCTTTCTTCTTTCTATTAAAATATATTTGAATACTGAATATTCAAATAGTTTCTATTCAAACTATAGAATAAGAAGTAAAATTATATCTTTTAGAAGCTTGACAGCTGCTAAATCCTTTAAGTCTGTCCAAGTGGAACACAACCTGTCCCATTGCTGCAAGCCCCCAGGTACCTCCCAGCTTTTCCTCAAGTTAACTGCAGTGTCAGTGGGTGATAATAGCATCGGGCTCTCCCAGGGCAGGAGGCAGGCACAGAGCTGGTCTCTCATGGGGAGTTGATCTGGGAGTCCCCAGACATATCCCTGGTTACCTAGACCTTGGAGCAGGAGGAGAATGTTTTCCTCAGGCTCACTCCAGAACATTGTTAGCATGATATGCTGTCAGTTTGCATCTAATAGAAGGAAAATATTGGTTCCATCACAGAGGGGAAAATAACTACAAAGTTCTGAAAAAAAAATAGTGCTGACTGTGACAGCCTTGGTTTATTTGTGTTGTATTTTGGACCTTATTTTTTCTTCATCTTTTTATTTTTGCTAGCCTAAGCATTAACCTATGTCATCCATTTATTTGGGGAGGAAAGTTTCCAATAAAACTCCTATTTAAAAAATTTTTTAATAATTTTAAGGTTTTTTTACTATAAAAGTAATATATGCTCATAGGCTTAAAAATTTAACCAATATAGTATAGTATAAATTAAAAATAAAGCCCTTCTGGTTAATATTTCTATTCACTCTAATAAGTTTCTTCCATGTCCTGTTAAAAATGTTTTCTGCAAATGTGAGCACACATGTCTTTATTCATGTTTGTTCTTTTTCTCGGTGAAACTAGGATCATACTTAATATTCCGATTTTTTTCTTCCACCAATATATCCTAGATATATTAGCAGACACTTAAAATAGATTTCTTTTTTAAGTTTCAAGATACTGAAATGCCCAATTTCCTTTTTGTTTTAATTCCTAAAATGCCCAGTTTTTTTAAGTTTCTGAAAATGCTTGGGTTTTTTTTCCTAAAAATGAAGCCTGGATTAATTGTGCTGTATATCACTATTTTCAAAAATCATGTCATACAGAAAAAAAAAATTCCATTTACTGGTTCTTGTATCAAGAGGTACACATGTCAGATACACTAGGAGAAGGAGAGTAAAAGGAGAGTGTATCAAGAGTGCATGGAGAATTATTTTTAACCACAGAAATAATTTTATTATGTTAAATCCAACAACCTGTTTATAATACATAGTGCTTGTTTTTTGGTATGTTTAAACAGATTTTCCAAATATCAAAAGTTAGTAAATGTACACTAAATCATTGAAAATACAATCATAACTTTATTGCCTCCTTCCTATTGTTAAAGAATAATACTGATTTATGTCTTTTCTTAACTTTAGTAATTCTTTTTATCAAAGAAAATACACTGTGATTTATCTCTGATTTGTTTTATGAAACAGATAAAAATTAACTTACGTTTGGATTTGTTTTAAAAATTCGGGAATATTTGGGGCACCTGGGTGGTTCAGTTGGTTAAGCATGAGCCTTCAGCTCAGGTCATGATCCTGGGGTTCTGTGATGGAGCTCCACTTGGGGCTTTCTGCTCGACAGAGAATCTGCTTCTCCCTCTGCCCCTCTCCCCACTCATGCTCTCTCTCTCACTCACTCTCTCTCCCAAACAAATAAAATCTTTTTTAAAGATTTCAGGAATATTTAAAGTTTTCTTCCTTTGTCTGAAGAGAACTAACCCAAAATCTTAACTTACAAGGTAAATTTTAAAAAGGTTCTTATTTTTGTCCCATGAAGAGTCTCAATGCAGACTGATACTGATATGTATTTTTCTTCATTAATTTGTTTCAATAACAAATATTTTGAGAAAAAATATTAATTTCAAAAATCATTATTTACATTTAAAATTTTTCTATTAGTTGAGAGAACATATTCTGCAGAGAAAGTAAGTAAATCCCGATGATGTGACAGCAAAGCGAGTGGGAGTCACCTCACACCCACAGACTATGTTCCCAACAGTAATGTTCCTAAATGTTCTACATGAAGAAACGCTAAAAGCCTCCAGAATCTCTTACCTTGAAAGGAAACCACACAGTCTTGACCTTCTTACAGGTCCAGTGACCAGTTTTACTACTCATTCTCCTTTTACTCTCCTTCTCCTAGTGTATCTGACATGTGTACCTCAGCCCCTGCTCTGTCTCTTCCCCTCAGCAGCTATGTTACTTGCAATTTAGGGCAGTTCCCCTCTGTGTTTCCAGCACCCTCTTAACCCTCAGCACAGTGAGACCACACTGACAACTTGCCTTCTCAGTTTATCTAGCCTGGGCCAGGACCTAGATAAATTGCCAGTTTCAAAATAAGGGGGCTAGAAAGAATCCGTTGGGAGCCTCCACTGTATCTGAGTATGTAAAAAGTGTAAAATGAGTGATACTGTACTAGGCCAAACCTATGTTCCACTTGGCCCATTACTCTTACTGTAACTTTTACAGTTGTATGACAGAACAATAATAAGTTTGTTCTTCATGATGATATTTTCAAAGGTTAACCTAAATATCAGCGACATCCCTTTAATAATCTATCACAGATCTAAAATAATGTAAGATATTGTTGGGAGAACTTCCCACCAGTCATTCCTAGTTGTAAATTGTCCTTTAGATAGCAGCAGAATTGATTATTATCAGTCACTCTGTCTTCTGACTCTACTATCAGCATGTCTTTTTTTTCTGAAGGTCTCTAATACCCTAACGCTTCTGTTCTCTTGTTTCATCAAGCACTCCAGGCTTTCTTAACGTTGGCACACTGGCATTTTGGGCTAGATAATTCTTTGTTTGAGGGAATGTGTTGTGTGTGTATTGTAGGATGTTTGGCAGCATCCCTGGCCTCTATCCAGTAGATACCAGAAGCACTAATCCCCTCTAGTTGTGACCATCAATAATGTCTTCCAGACATTGTCAAATTTCCCCTGTTCAGTTGAGAACTACTGCTCTGTTTTAACTTTAAAAATGTATAATATTGTTATGTACAAATTACAGTTCTTATTTTAAGGTTACTGAAATTTTGCCTTCATCTTTCCATTTCTGGGAAGTAGTTAAGTAGTGGTGTTGGAGTTATAGACTGTCCTACCTAAAAACAACAGCTTCACATGAAATATATCCCGACCATGTGAGACTCAGCAGGGGTATATATAAAATGTCTCTCACTTACATGTAGATAGCTCTTGAGTACCATTTATTTCCTTTGCCTTAGAAATTAACTGTATGCTAATGTTCTTGTCATCACTTAGGAGTCTCAATAATGCCATAATGCTCTCTGATTTTAACACGGTTTTCTTTTAGTCAACATACAAAGGAATGAACTTTTTTTTAATTTTTTTAAAAGATTTATTTATTCATGATAGACATAGAGAGGCAGAGACACAGGAGGAGGGAGAAGCAGGCTTCGTGCCGGGAGCCTGACGCGGGACTCGATCCCAGGACCCCAGGATCGCGCCCTGGGCCAAAGGCAGGTGCCAAACCACTGAGTCACCCAGGGATCCCCCTTTTTTTAATTTAAAAGTCTCTTTTATCCACACAAACCCTGAATACAATACAACACATTGGAACAGATTTGCTTTTATCACTCTTCTATAGGCAGAACTTTTCTGGGCTTAATGAGCCTCTTCTTTCTTTTTACTCCTATTTATGCTTCCCCATCACTGTGGATATGTTGAAGTAGCAGCCTCTGTTATACACTGCTGTGTCTTACACAGAGAAAATATAGAATGCTTGATAGACCTCCAGAGGTTGACATCTCCTTTGTAAGAAAATCTTCTCTGCTCATGTGATACCAGCTTGCAGAGTCACTGACTAGAAAGCAGTATTATTCCCAAGATAGCTGTAGAAAAACATGCCCAGGCCAAGATCATGAGGCCAGATATTGCCCTATCCTTAAATTCACTGGCAAATGTAAGTCTAAATTACATTTCAAATTGAATTTTCCCATATGAACAGTCTTGTAATGTGGGTCACATCTTCTGTTACAACTTTTGTAATTATCACAAATACCACGTATATTCAGTCTATTATATCTAATAAATTTTACATTATAAATGTTAGAACGTAAGTGTGGTTTACTTTACGCTCAGGTATACGTAGTAGATGTAAACCTATTAAAAAGATGTAAAGAGCGAAGTTAAAAAGCAACCTCACTGAACAATTTTGTTTAAACTAATATGGATTTACATGCATATGTACACATGTTGAAATGATGAGGAATAAGGAATCATTCATTTAGACTGCAGACTGGCCAGAACCTCCACTTGGTCAGAGAAGTCTTCCCCCACCCCAAATCTCATGGCATATTGTTTGTGTCTTATTACACTTAGCACCTGCTACCTCAGTGCCAAGTTATTTGTACATACATTTGCCCTCTCTAAATTATGAGATACAGCCTCACTGTGTCTGTTTAGTATTGTTTATCAGGAGGGAAATTGAAACCTTGATGGGTAGTTCTGGTAAGAATTCGAGATTCAAACCAGAAAAAGGGAAGAAGACAAGAGAGGGAGGCGATGGCAACAGTCTATGCTTATTGGCTACTGAGCTGTACTCACTAAAACAGCTTCATTCACCCAAGTCAAAAATTAGTCTTTTGCTCTCCTACCCCAATAAATTGCCAATTTGATATGTGCCTGATTAATACTTCTCAAACTGCTAGGCCTCAGAATTATCCTGGTGCCAGATCCTACCCTAAATGTACTAATCTTTGGGAGATAGCCCTTTATTTTCTGAAAGCCTCTCACGTAGACATGAGAGTTATGGAATTTTGCTAGAGAATGCTCTTCCAGCCTCATTGGATGAATAACATATCTACTTTAGATCCCTTGATTGCTGGATATCAAGTCTGAGTTGACCTGACTCTACAGCAGCTTCTAAAGCATTGTGCACAGCTATGTGAACCAATGGGAATCAACTTCCCAGTAACTCTATTCCCTCCAAATTTCCTCACCTTTGTACATTACATATAGAATATTCTCAATAAATGTTTGTGATTTGATTGGGAGAGAACTCCCAAAAACTTCATAGATCTGTCAGGATCTGAGAAGAACAGAGAAGGTAGCAGTGAAGAACAGTAAAATAGTGATTTGGTGAATACATGGAAGCCATGCTGAAAAACACAGAGTAGATTCTCATTGTTCATAGTAGTTATGTTCTCTGAATTCACCATGAACATTGAATTAGTGACTAGTGAACCAGTGCTCCTAGGAAAAATACAGGATTAGGTTCCTGTGAGCCTCTGGTCACAACATTTTCATCAGCTAGTATAAAGTATAAGGACACTTTATTTAATATATATTGTTGATCCATTAAAATTGAACTCCTATCCAGCAGTACTCAAACTTGTGCCTAAACGAAGCTCAGTTGACACATATATTTAATCTAAGGCACATCAGCCTTCTTGCATGTAGTCACACTAGGCAATACTTCAGCACATTGCTTAGGGATCATTTTAAACCACAAAATCACCAGTAAAACACAAAAATGTGAAAACCAGAACAATAAATAGGCCACAGAAAGGATACTTATATACAACAGTATTTATTTAGAACATTTGAAACATGCCAAAGCATTAGAAGTTTCTAGTGTTCCAACCTCAACTAGGATTGTGTGCATCAGGCAGTTCAGATTTTCAGCACTCTGCGCATGTGCATGTGTTCAGTCGCTGTAAAAAAACACCGCAGGTATCGATCTGGGATTACAAATGAGAGCTGTGGTGTGAGAAGGCGAATTTGCAAACAGGCAATGCACAAATAATGAGGATCAGTTGCATTTTGAAACTTTATTAAAAGTTCATAGCTGTTTCAGAAAACCTGTTAAGTCTTTATAATAAAGATGAAGAAAAAAAAAAGATGAAGAAGGAAAAGTTCAGGCAAAAGGAGTTGGTTTAAAAGGAAAAAAAATATAACCTGCAACTTCTAGCATAGCTCATGTGTCTGACTTTTTTCTCCTATTTCTTTCTTCTTCACTGGATGGAAATAAAAGGGCTCAAACTTCCTTGAAGGCAGGGACTATGTCATGTTCAGAATTAAATTGCCAGCATCTAGTGCAAAGCAGGTGGCCAAAGAATGTTTATTGAGCAACAGAAGGAGCAGGTAGACGAATAGGAGCAGCTGTGCTGAGGTAACGACGACTCTCGCACGTCAGCCCTGAGCCCCATGAAAGCCCACAGCCTGGCATTGCATGCACTGGATATTCAGCAGTGCACAGGGGGCTGGAATGGCCTTCATAAAATGGTTAGGTCTCTGACAGTCTCTCCAGCTTCCTTCCTTAATCTCCCATCGCTAGGGAACAGTGCAGTCCCAGAAGGGATGGAAGATCCAGGTGATCCTGTAGTTTGCAGGAATTAAAGAAAGAGAAGTGGAAGTGGTGTTCTGATGCTTCCTGCCCTTCCTGTTATCTGCAGTCATTTTTCATTCTCCTTGAATCCGGTCTCTCTTGGGCCACCAGGAAATAAATGCATGGAAGCAGAAATTATTTACCAGTTTGATGCTGGACACATATAGTATTTGGAGCATGTGACTAAGCACGCTTTTTAAAGATTTTACTTATTTATTTTGAGAGAATGAAAGAGAGCGCACATGTGCACAAATGGGAGGAGAAAGGGGCAGAGGGAGAGAGAGGAGCAGGGAGCCCAATGTGGGCCTCAATCCAGGACCCTGGGATCATGACCTGAGCTGAAGGCAGACACTTGACTGACTGAGCCACTCAGGTGCCCATACCCTCTTAAAGATATTGTCAAGTCCCTAATTTCTTACTCCCAAGTTGACTTTGTCTCTTCTTCAAAAAAAAAAATATATATATATATATATTTTTTTTTTAATTTATCCATGAGAGACACAGAAAGGCAGAGACATAGGCAGAGGGAGAAGCGGGCTCCCCATGGGGAGCCCAAATGTAGGACTCCATCCCAGGACCCCAGGATCACGCCCTGAGCCAGAGGCAGACACTCAACTGCTTGAGCTACCCAGTTGCCCCTGACTGTCTCTTCTTGAAAGAGAAGTCATTAGACATGAATTTTCTCTACTTCTCATCTCTCTCTGTATTTCTGTTAGTTTCACCTTCCTTCTCCAGCTGCTTTCAAATCTCAATGAAAGAAGCACGTTTCTATAGTTGACCCCTCCACTTGTAATTTTGTTTTGTTTTTTTAAGCTTTATTTATTCATGAGAGTTACACAGAGAGGCAGAGACATAGGCAGAAGGAAAAGCAGGCTTCATGCAGGAAGCCCAATGTGGGACTCCATCCCCGGGACTCCAGGATCATGCCGAAAGCCAAAGGCAGACACCCAACTGCTGAGCCACCCAGGCATCCCCCTACTTGTAATTTTGGTCATTTTGCCATCCCACATTCTTCTAGCTCTCACCCCATCAGTGATCCCCATCCTTATTCCTCCACTCCTTTGACATCTTCATTATTCATTTCACACCTGTGTGTTGAATGCCTGCTGTTTTCCCAGGCACTCTGGTGGGGTGTTGTCTGAATGGTATAAGAGCAAATTAAACAGAAACAGCCCCTCCATTTATAGAAGTTACAGTCTAGTGAGTGAAAGTCATTGTAATTAGTCATGAAAGGAAGCATATGAGCAGTGAAAGGACAGTGAGTATGTATGAGGCCATGTGGTGAGAGGTAGATGGTTAGTTTTTATGAAGAGGATACATTTGAGGCACCAGAAACCACGTGTGCAAAAGCCCTAAAGTGGCCAGAAATGCTCACCAGAAAAATTGGAAAGTCGACTCTGGTCACAGTGCGGGTAGGAACAAAGGATAAAGTGCAGAGTGGAGGAAAGGACCAAACCCAGCTGTTAATAGACCAAGTAAAGAAATACCCCCAAAGTTGTGGGTCATTACCACCACTGTCTCCCAGCTGCTTCTCTTTCCTTTTGTAACACTGCCCTTCCTGCCCCTTTCTCCTTCTCTGGCTCAGCCTGCCACTGTCATACAAGCCTTTTCCAACATACACGCTGCTGCATCTTTTTTGTTGTTGTTTTATATTTTTCTTTAACATATTTTTTCTAGATTATCTCTTCTACCCCCATAGTTGCAGATAATACTTTGGTATTTCAGATGTATCAAATTCTATATCTATAACTCGGGCTCCCTGAATCCCCAATGTGTATTTCTAATTGCCTACTAGAAATTTTTATGTAGATATCATTCTGGAATGTCTGATCTGATATGCCCATCATCTGCCTCCTCCTTTAGGGATTTTTCTCTTGAAAGAGCTGGCAGATAGTCAAACATCAGGGGGTTTTGCAGCACAAGAGGATGATAGACTTCTGCATGAAATGCAAGAAGAACAAATAGAAATGGTCCCTGACCTAAGCTTGGTGAGGTCAAGAAAGCTTTTCAGAAGAATTGATTTCCAAATTGAGTTTCATGGGAGGAAGGGCATTCCTGGTAGACCGAACAGATCCATACGAAGGCATGGTGTATTGGGGCCACCACAAGTATTTCATCATGGCTTGGGCTTGAGATGCAAAGTTTAAAAATAGAAAGTGCTGAACCTGAACAAGTAGACAGGATTAAGAAGGTTCCTATATGGCATGTTAAGAAGCTGGATTTTATCCTGAAGCTGGAGCCACCGGAGGATTTAAAGCGTGGAAGACAGCATGATCAAATTGATTGTTTCAAAAGCTCACTCTAGAGATGCCTGGGTGGCTCAGTCAATAAGCGTCCAACTCTTTTGGCTCAGGTCATGATCTGAGTTGTGAGACCAAGCCCATCGGGCTCTGTGCTGGGTGTGGAACCTACTTAGGATTCTCTTTTTCCCTCTCCTCCCCCACCCCCAAGCTCGTGTTCTCTCTCTCTCTCTCTCTAAAAAAAAAAAAAAAAAAAAAAAGGCAAAAAACAAAAGCAAGCTGACGTCAGAAGCTCTGAAAAAACTAGGGAAAAGCAGCACTAAAGGAAGTAAGACCAGGAGAAGCAATAATTCAAGCCAAACACAATGAGAAACTAGGACCTGGTGACTAAATCCATGTGAAAATAAAAGAAGAATCTAGGTTTCTGATGTGAACATCTTGGGACTTAAGAATATAAGCAACACTTCAATTGGAGACTCACAAAGTTGACAGTGTCTTTGTGGCAGCCAATTGCAGATATCTTTTGAGCATCTATGGAACTCAGGAGAGATGTGCTGAAAACTCAGACTTCCTAGGTAGTTTTGATGAAACGAAGTGAGTTTTCAGAAAAAAAAAAAAAAAATGTGTATACAGAATTTGCTAAAAACTGGCGATTGCCAAATAATTTTAAAGAAAACTTGAGATCTGGTTTCATGGTATTGATTTGGAAGTCATTAACCTAAACACACTGGTTAAATACATGGGAACAGAGGAATATAGAGAATGGAAAGGACAAAGGGCAGAAGGTAATTAGGGATGTCAGCTTTTTTAAAAAGTGAACAGAGAGGAGAGATCACAGGAGGTATATTGGCATGAAATGGCCCCCTGGTCCCTGCCTTTAGCAGTCTTCACTCTTCCATTCTCCCACCTTTGATCCACCTGTTCCCAGCCTACTGGAGATGAGATACTTTGCCAAAATAGAAATCAAGTCATGTGACCTACTGGCTCAGAAATCATAGTTGGCTCAACATTGTCTATAAGGTCCAAATCTCGTAAATGTTTATCTAGATCCCACACCTTGAAGATTGAATTGAATTCTGACCTACTTTTCATCTTCTCATCCTCCTGAGTAGGCTACCCTGCAGACATTCTTCAAACCTTTGCTCACCCTGTTTTCTTGAACTGTAGAGTTTTTTTGTGCCTCTCCAATTACCAGAATTGCAATTCATCTCTTAAGATCTTGCTAAATGCTCCATCCTCTGTGAATACTTTTTTAAAGATTTTATTAAAAAAATAATAAGATTTTATTTATTTATTCATGAGAGACACACACAGAGAGAGAGAGAGAGAGGCAGAGACACAGGCAGAGGGAGAAGCAGGGAGCCCAATATGGGACTTGATCCGGAATCTCCAGGATCAGGCCCTGAGCTGAAGGCGGCACTAAACCACTGAGCCACCCGGGCTGCCCTCCTCTGTGAATCCTTCTCAAAAACCTCAAGTTACAATTCAGGGCTTCTGTTCCTTTATTTCCATACATTTCCTTTTTTACCTTTATCATAATGTTTGTCTCCCTCTGCTTTGTTGGTTGTATCCACATCTTTCCCCATTATATCATAAACTCTTACAGTCTACTCAGCTTATACCCCAGGATGTGTAGCACAGTGCCTCACTTACAGCGTAGCATTTCATAAATATCTGTTGTTGTTGTTGTTGTTGTTGTTGTTGTTTTAATTAGTACTGAAAACTACAAATCGTGAACCAAGGTGAAGACCTTCGCATTTTGTTTAATATTTTTTTAAATCCAATCTCACAATCCCTCTTTTTTTTTTAAGATTTCATCTATTTATTCATGAAAGACACAGAGAAAGAGGCAGAGACATAGGCAGAGGGAGAAGTAGGCTCCCCACAGGGAGCCCGATGTGGGACTCAATCCCAGGACTGCGAGATCATAATCCGAGTCAAAGGCAGACGCTCAACCACTGAGCCATCCACGCACCCCGCGTTTTGTTTCAAAACTGTGTCTTCATGTAGGGAAATATTTTGTCCTTAAGGAAATGCATCATAATTTACATAATCAATTACAAATAATCATAAACCAAAGAATCAACAGCAAACATATGAATATATAAAGTTGTAAAATTGTGCTCCTGGAAACAGTTTTAGCAACAGAGGAAATCTAGGCGAGCTTGTCTAGTCCAGTTGTCTATAAACTCTTTTTTGTAGAATCCTATTCTTTAGGGCTCTGGGGAGTTGGGCTGGGAAGACAGGGTTTGCCAGACCACCAAACCTAGCTTCACTTAGAGTAATTCTACATTTAAGTGTTTATATATAAGGCTCTCAAACAAAACTGTTCTGAAAAAAAAAAAAATAGTTTGTTCTTAAATCAGTTTGAAGAAAACAGAACTGTACCCTTCAGGCTACTTCTGTAAGCTTGGTGACTCTGGGCCTCCATTTCCTCATCTGTAAAATACAAGAACAGTGCTACCGTAGAGTTCATGCTTTTATTCTGAGCGCCGTCTTGTTCATTTTCAAGTGAAAAACAGATCCCAAGAGAAGTTAAGTGGCTGTGCTCATTAACAGAGAAAGTTAATGACAGAGCCAAGACTGGTGGGTGGTGGTTTTCCTCTTTTTTTAAATTCCTTAAAGTGAGTATAAGTAAATTACAGATATTAATTATATGGGCAACGGAGAACTATCAGAAGGTATTATAAACAGCATGTAAATATAGAGTCCTACTGTATCTTAAATTTGCCTTATTTAAAGCTCACTAGTGTGCTAGCTACAACAGACATTGCTTGAACATTTACCTAATTTTACATTCATTCTTCAAGTTTACAGAAAATTTTGGGTGAGTTGTTTGCATGGCTCATTTCTCTTTTACAGAGCTATTTATGAGTTGTTTTCTTTGTAAATCTCCATGAAATCAGTGGAGGCACTTAAAATCATGCCATTAATCATTCCTTTCATGTTTAAGTCTCACTGCATCTAAATGTAAAAGCATCATGGAGAAGCTGTGAGGGTTTGGGAAGCAGGAGCCTCTGGATTCTGATCCTTTCATTCATCTCCTTTGATTTGCTCATCTTCCTCTCTTCATCCCCTCCTCTCCAAATCAAGGGTATCCGTGAAGAGGAAACAGAGTCACAAAAACTGAGTGGTGTGCGTGGACAGGAGGGAAAGAAGGGTAGTGGTGCTCCTTGGCCTTGTTTATGGTGGGGGTGGTGCTTACGGGCTGATCGTGTTCTAGCCTTGGGGGCTTTTATGTTAAAAGAAAAAAATGAAACAAAACAGCTCACAGAGACACCTCCTTCTTCCCCCTCCTTCTGCCTCCATGGGTAACTACCCATATGACGTGCTGCTGCTGAGACCAAGGAATGAGTGAGTAAAGGTGTTTAGAAGTGGAATATTGGTCCGAATTAAATAAGTGTCCTTTAACAAATAAGTATTAAAACTTTGTAACGTGGATACCCTGTTAACTTGGGATTCATAGGATTTGAACACAAGCCATGAAAAAGGACTTGGGTGTGCCAGTCACTGTAACACAGTATACAGTAGGAAAGAGCAGGGACGGTGTCAAACCCACTTAAGACACTTTTTGAGGGCATGACAGCACCCATTTTACATGAACAGTCTATTAAAAGCAGGTCTGGTAAGACCTGCATGTGGCAATACACTGTTACTCATTTGTCAGGGTCACAAATAATTAAAAGTAACATTGACTTAACAGTGATGTATTATTATCTGTCTTCTTTTCCCTCAACCTTTGGAGTAGGTTCCGATTTTTATTAGAGCTGTTATGTTGAAGGTTTTTTTTTTTTAATCCAGAGTTTTACAAAGTTTCACACATTATACATACATTTATGATAAGATACTGGCCTTGCCATGGGCAAAAAGATAGAAGTAATACTTATTAGACCATATAAAAAATAAAATTAGTATTAATTAAATTAATTTGCTGTGTTTGGAATTTATTTCATAAGTCTAGGGCAAAACTAAAGAAATTCAGTTATAATTGATGCTGAGTTTAGATTTTGATGGCTTTCTTTACTTCTTACTCTGTCAAGTTGAGGGCAAATAGACTGTTTGTAGTCTGAATTAGTCCTTAAATTGAATTTTTTGTGTGTTTGTATTTTTTTCCCCACATTTTAACTGAGTCCGATCATCTTCACCTGTAGAGAAAAATCAAGGTGTTACTTATTCTTTTGTTGTTTTGTGAAATTGAGTCACTTGCTACAACATCCACCTTTCACCACAGTCTTCTTGTTCTTTTATTCTTGTTTTTATCCTATGCTTGATTTAAAGCTATAGAGATAGCAATAATATGACATAATTATGATCCAGAAAACAATATCCTCTTGAAATCTTTGTGATGATAAGTAATACCTGTTTTAAGATATTCAGTGCAAATCTTGCAGAAATCTGATTGTGAAGGAGGAAATCTACAAACCGAAATAAGCTTCGGGAAAGATAAGGCTTGGAAAGCAGTAGTTGCTCAGACAACTTAACCCTGAAAGAAAAGGTTGTACTCCTTTTCTTTCATTTTGGATTTTTTTGAGATTTTTTTTAATTTAAGTAATTAAATAGATATGGTATATCCCTTTCGTTTGTATATAACTCAAAACTTTAACATAGGAACAATGTATATTTTCTATGTGAATTTTATTTATTTTTTTAAGATTTTATTTATTCATGAGAGATACACAGAGAGGCAGAGACAGGCAAAGGCATAGGGAGAAGCAGGCTCCATGCAGGGAGCCTGATATGCCCTGGGCCGAAGGCAGACGCTTAACTACTGAGCCACTCAGGTGTCCTTCTATGTGAATTTTAAAGGAATCTTTCCATAACATGTAACTATCTTAAAAAAAAAAAAAAAATTCGTAGTCAATTTTATAGCAACATTGGGCTGATTTATTAAAGACTATCTCATATCAGACACCATTTTCCCACCGTATACTTTCATCTGGAGTTAATGCTTGAATTCCTGATGAACCATCTAACACGATGCTCAGTATAATCTGGCACCACTGGAAGTGCTTATTAATTTGTTTTCCCCCAGGAAGGTGCCATTAATAAAATATATCCTGAACAAATTTTGTAGAAGACTGTTTTCAGATCAAAATTTTACATGATATCATCAAGGTGAAAATATAAACAGTTGCATGATATCATCACTGTGAAAATATAAAGTATACCGAAAAAATGAGGAAGAAAAGCTGCAGTGTTGAAAGATAAATTTAGAACTTAAGCGATCTCCCACATAGTATGTCTAGATTAATTTAGACTGATTCACACCTGACTTTTTTTTGCCACATACCTGAAAACTGACTTTGGGTATAAGTGCTCAGATGATGTGAAGAACCATTTGGTTTTCCATAAGAGTAAATACATGTTTCTGATAGACAGACATGTTCTCTCCTCATTCAGCAAGTTGTGACTATTGCCTGCATTATCTTCTCCAAGTCTTGCCTCACCAATTGTTGTTCTTCTTTCACAGCAGCCAGTCATTAAGGACAAGTCCCAGGATTTCAGACTGGGCTCAGAGTCCATGACACAGTAAGCAACTTCTCCTCCTAAATAATTTGTGGTGATAAATAGTTGGGTTTGGTTTTTTTTTTTTTTTTAAGGATTATTTCTTCATTTCTCTTTTTAAGACATTACAACCAAAAGTTAAATTTTAGATCCCTGATTTTGAAAGAGGTAAGCTAGATTAAGGAGAATATTTTAATGGTTGGATATTGAAGATATATATAAGTTACAAGAAATAATAGTAAATAAAATTAAAATATCACACTAAATTTTTGTTTTTGTGGGCCTGTTTTGTCTTTTATTTTTGAGTAACATTTTACTTTTTTTTAAATTTTATTTATTTATTCATGAGAGAGAGAAAGAGAGAGAGAGAGAGGCACAGACACAGGCAGAAGGAGAAGCAGGCTCCATTCCATGCAGGGAGCCTGACATGGAACTCCATCCGGGTCTCCAGGACCACACCCGGGACTGAAGGTGGCGCTAAGCCACTGAGCCACCCAGGCTGCCCTATTTTTTTTTTTTTTTTAAAGATTTGATTTATTCATTTATTTGAGAGAGAAAGGGCTCTTGCATATGCACACGTAGGTGGGTGGGGGTGCAGAGGAAGAGGGGAAGAGAATCCCAAGCAGACTGCCTGCTGAGTGTGAGGTCTGACTCGGGGCTCAACTCATAACCCTGAGATCATGATCAGTTCAAAACTTCTGATGCATTGACAATCTAACTTACAGAAATTATCAAATAAACTCATGTATTATCTCACAAGATAATGTTTCATTCTACAGATGAAAGACAAACATGATTTTTAAATGATTTTTAAAGAGTCACAAAATCATGACCTAACAAGATTCCTTAGAAATTCTATATCCCGTCTGTTTTCTAGTCAAGAAAACTAAGGAGAAAGGCCTTGCATAAATTTCACAGGACATGTCTGTATCAGTGCACAGACCAAGACCAAAGGTTCCCAGACTACTGGGGTATTTACTTTTTAAATTATATTTAGTATGGTCAGGCTTCTTGTTAAAATAACATCTTGTTGGAAGCTTAAAAATTTTTCTTTCTGAGAGAAAATCCATTGATGATGATGTAACTATCTATAGCCTCGTATCACTTTGGGGCATGCTCACATTATCACATCTGATTCCCACCATTTCCCTGCAGACCAGTATCCTGATCCCTGTCTTACCTATGGCGAAACAAGATCTTCAGGGCTGAGACTTGTTTCAAGTCACTGTGGGTACTAAGTGGCAGACCCAGTTCCAGAACACAGTTCCTCTGTTCCCTAATCTACTTTTCTTTCCAGGCTTTCCTGTTGTGCCATTCATAGGATACAAACATACATCCCAGGTCTTTCCAGTTTTTGTTCTTATTACATCTGCCAGGAGAGTTCTCAGTTCATTCTCTAAAAAAGTGAATTTTTTTAGAACAGTTGATAATGCAGTCATTGCCCCTAAGGAGTAGTATATATACTCAATGACTTTATGCTAATGACTATATATATATATATATATATAGTACTCTGGATCAGTGAGGACAAACTGTTTCAACAACCAAAAAATAACCATCTTTAATATGTTATGACACCACTGCTCTTGGTGTTTTTGAACATTAGTTTTATAAAAAAAATTTCAGGCTTTTACCTAAAATGCAAAATGAGAGACTGTAGTCACTCTGACTGCATTGGATACCTATTTTCAAATGATACAGAGATCATTCCACACCATACTCTACTTATTAAGGTTTAAAAAAAAAAAAACTCACAAAACATCTCAGCTTCTAAAGGCTGTTAAAGTAGCTCAACTTTTCTTTTTGAGCATAGAGTACTTACGAAGCTTCTCAAAATAAATTTTTCATGAGAAGTTCAGATATGTCTAAATGCTCAAGTTCATCTGCAGCCTTTGGGCTTTCCCTATAGTAGTAATTTCTTAGAAGTAAGGATGAATTAAGATACATTTCTCATGACCTGAAAACTGTAGGCGAGTCCAAGGTGGAAATATTACAGCCCAGTATGTACAAAAAAGTCATTTCTTTATTTCTTTAATTTACCCAAATGAGTCCATAGTACCCAAGTAAATGGACACAGACCAGTTTTTTTGTTTCTTTGCATTCTTGCCATTCAGTTTGCAACATCTACTTATTTAGTTGGTTGACCAGAATATATAAATAAGCCATATAGGACCACCTCTTACCACTTCCACTTGAATTTGTCTTGTTTATTCTTTATTTTTTTAGAAATGTCAATCACTTCTGTGCAAGTAAGTTTTACACACTTTAGTATTGCACTTCCTTTTTAAGATCATCATGAAGAAACTCCAATAGGTTAATTTAACAAAGGCATATTCTTAAAGGTCTCAAACTTTCACCTTTTGTACCTCATACCCCTATGATGTTATTATCTACTGCCTAGGTTAGAGTTTGTAATGAAATTTCTGTAAATAAGTTACAGTCCTTAATAAGTAGTATTGGTATTTCTTTGTCATTAATGTATTTTTAACTTGAATTTGTTCAGGTTTTTTTTAAAACATAATATGTTTTATTTCATTAACAGCTTTCTTTGATCAAAGAAAACTTAATTCAGATGGTCAGTCATATTAAAGTCCTTTATTTAGGAACACTCAAATGTGAACTGAATGAATGAATTAAATCTCTTGTTAATATAGTGAAACCATAAGAGTTAATTCTAAGTATCCTGTCAGTCTTCCACTATGTATTGATTCCATCTTTATAGTAATTCTATTCCAGACACACTCAGTTTCTCTTTCTGTCCATAAGAAAGAAGTAGTTTCTTTTCTCCCTAAAACACCCTGTTGTTTGCAACCTCTTTATTTTTCGTTTAAGTTCTTACTCTATTCATTTTTCAGCCTTTTTCCTTCTTTCTTTTTCTTTTCTCCCCTTTGTGAGATCAGACCCATCCATTGTCAGGTGTGTGACGTCACAATGTTCTTTATATATTTTAAATATGTTCTTCATCAGATACGTGATTTGCAGATATTTCCCTTTTGTTCTGTTTTTTCTTTTCATTCTCTTAACAGTGGCTTTCAAAGAGCAAGCTTTATTTTGATGAATTCCAACTTTCCAGTTTTTTTTCTTATGAGTCATGCTTTAGTTATAGTATCTAAGCAACCTGGCCTAAAGTCACAGGAGTTTTCTCCTATGTCTTCTTGTAAAAGTTTTATAATTTCAGGTTTTATGTTTGAATCTGTGATCGGTTTTGTGTTAATTTTTTTATATGGTGTGAGGTTTGGATCAGAGGGTTTATTTTGTTTTGTTTTACATTTGTGTATCTGGTTGTTCCAGTACCATTTGTTGAAAAAACAATCCTGCCTCAGATGAATGGCCCTTGTGCATTTTTGTTGTCAAATCAGTTGTCAGTATATGTGTGGATTTGTTTCCAGACACTCTGTTCTGACCCATTGCTCTCCTTTTCTGTCTTTACATCAATAACACACCATCTTGATTACTACAGCCTTATAGTATGTCTTGGAATTAGGTATTATTGGTCCTCCAACGTTGTCATTTTTTAATGTTGGTTTAGCTATCCAAGGTCCTTTTTAAGTCTGCATGAATTTTAGAATAAGCTTCGTAGCAGCCTTCTAGAGCTCCAATTGGCATGCCTTGAATCCACAGATCAGTGTGGGGGGAACTGACATGTTAACAGTGTTCAGTAATCTGACTCATTTAACGTGATATATTTCTTCATTTATTGAGGTCTCCTTCAATTTCTTGCAGCACTGGTTTGTTTTTTGTTTTTGTTTTTGTTTTGTTTTGTTTTTCCTTTTTTTTTTTTTTTTCAGTTTTTAGGGTATAAGTTCTACACGTTTGGCTCATTTATTCCTGAGTATTTCATATGTAAATGATACTGTTTTCCAGTATCAGTTTATAATTGTTTGTTGCTCATTTATAGAAATACCATTGACTGTTGGATGTTGAACTTGTATTACGCCATCTTAATGTCTTTTTAGTTTTAGTAGCTTTTTTTAGTATATTTTACTAGATTCTCTACATAGACATTCAAGCAAATAGAAAACAGGTTTAATTTCTTCCTTTCCAAATTGAATGCCTTTTATTTTTATTTTTATTCTTATATTTTTGCCTTATAGCATAGGCTAAATCTCCAGTACAGTGTTACAGTATCAAATAGAAATGATGAGAATACATAGTGTTACCTTCTTCATGATCTTATGGGTAATGAGTGGGAAAACATTTAGTCTCTCACCATCAAGTATGATATTATCATAGATGTTTTTTATAAATCTCTTTTATCAGGTGGTTAATTTTATTTCCCAGTTTGCTGAGAATTTGTATCAGGAATGGATGTTGGATTTTTGTCAGATGCTCTTTCTGTATCTATTAAGATAATCACATGATTTTTCTTTATTAATTTGTTAGTATGGTAAATTACACTGGTTTTCAAATTTAAACTAACCTTTCATTCTTAGGAGAAACCCTATGTAATCATGGTATGTTACCATTTTTATAAATTGATGAACTTGATTTTCTAAAATTTAATTTAGAGCTTTTTGCATTTTGTTCATGAGGCATAGGGTCCGTTGTTTTCTTGTAATGTCTTAGTCTGGTTTGGTATCTGAGGAATTCACCTTCGTGGAATGAGTTAGGAAGAATTCCCACCTCTTCCATTTTCTGGAAGTCTGTGTAGCCTTGGTATTTTTTCTTTTGTAATTTTTATTTCTTCACTGATACACTCGATTTGGTGACATGATTTTTTTTAGTTCTTTGAACATACTTCCAATGGTAGATTCCAAGTCGTTGTCTACAAAGTCCAATGTGTGGATTTCTAAAGGCACAGTTTCTGTTGATGACTCTTTTCCCCTTTGTATGGGCCATACCTCTGGTTTCTTTGTGTGTCTTGTAATCTTTTGTTGAAAACTGGACATTTTAAATACTGTATGACAACTCTGGAAATCAAATTCTTCCCTTCCCTGGGATTTGTTGCTGCTACTTATTGTAGTTGTTTTTGTTTGTTAAATAACTTCTCTGAATAAATTCTGTAACACTATAACTTATGGCCACTGAAGTCTCTGCTTGGTTAGATTAGTGATCAGCTAATTGGACAAAGATTTCCCCAAACACCTGGAAACCGGTAAGTCTCCCAGTCTTGCTAAGGGGTTCTCTTGGGGTATTGTGTGCAACTTCAATATTTAGCCAAGCAGTCGTGCACACTGTCCATATTTAGCCAAACAGTTGACATCTCTGTCTTAGCTTTCCTTCCTGTTAGCACAGAGCATTAAGATCAGCCAGAAATGAAGGTGTAAGGCATCCTTAGGCCTCTGCTGTGCATGCACACAACCCTACTACACATGTGAGACCTTCTAGACTCAGGACTATATCCAAGCTTTTTAAAACCCTATAGACGTCTCCCCAACTTTTCCTTTTCAGCTTTTTAGTCTGTTGTTTGACTGTTCTCCATCACTGAGGCAGCCTTGAAGTTAACTGTAATTGTTTTCAACAAGTGCCTCCCAGAGAAAAGGCAACCCCTGAGATAGGTCAAATACAGATAGCCTTACAAGTGTTATCTTCCAAAGAACCACCAGACAGATCAAGAAGACAATTCTTTGAAAATGAGGCTTTGAAAGAGCTCCATCCCTGTTCTGTGCCTTCCAGTAGCTGCCAAGGCTACCTGCTTTCACCGTAAATGCTGGCTATTCTGTTCCAAGGTCCTCACAGAGCCAACAGTGGGGGATGGGACTCGTTCTGGTTAAAATGCCACAAAGCTTGAAAGATCTTACCAAGATTCAACCATTTTTCTTGAATAAACATTCTGCAGTTGCCACAAGCTTTTGGTTATTTCCAGAATTCTGAAAAATATTGATTCTAACCATTTTTGCCAGTTTTCTGCAGAAGTCCTTAGCTCTACCACTTTCACAGACATTTTATTTCTTCTTCGAATATTGGGTAAACTCACCAATAAAGCTGTCTGGTCCTGGAATTTTCTTTTTTGGGAGATTTTTAACGACAAACTCAATTTATTTAATAGAAATAGAGCTATTAAGGTTATCTATTTTTCTTTTTTTAGTATAGACTTTGATAGTTTGTTTCTTTCAAGGATGTATTTCACTCATGGTTGAATTGATTGACATAAAGTTGTTCATAATATTCCCTCATTATCTTTTCAGTATTAATAGAATCTGTGATAGTGTTGCATTTCTCTAATCCCTGGTGTTGATAATTTCTTTCTTTTTTTCCAATCAGCCTGGCTTATGGTCTTTCAATATTATTGATCTTTTCAGAGAATCAGCTTTTTGTTTCATTGATTTCTGTTTATGGTTTTGTTTTTAATTTTTTTTATTTATTTGAGAAAGAGCAGGAGTAGGGGGCAGAAGGAGAGGGAGAAGCAGACTCTCCACTGAGCAGGGAGCCCAATGCGAGGCTCAATCCCAGAACCACGAGACCACAACCCGAGCCAAAAGCAGACATTTAACCAACTGAGCCGCTCAGGTGCCCTGATTTCAGTTTATTATTTGCAGACGTTTAACCAACTGAGCCACTCAGGTGCCCTGATTTCTGTTTATTATTTATCTATATTCTGTTTCATTGATTTCTACTCTGGTCTTTATTTCTGCTTATTTTGGATTTAATTTGTCCTTTTCCTAGTTTTTTAAGGTGGAAACTGTGGTCATTGATTTCACACCTTTCTTCTCTCCTATTATAAACATTGTAGTACCATAAATTTCCCACTAAGCACTCTTGAATGGCATTCCACAAAGTTTGATATGTTGAGGTTTCATTTTCATGTCTTTCAAAACATTTTTTAATTTTCCTTCAGATTTCTTCTCTGACCTGTGGGTTACTTAGAAGTGGGTTATTTCATTTCCAATATTTAGGAAGTTTCCCAGAGATCTTTCTGTTACTGATTTCTCACTCCATTGTGGTCAGAGAACATACTCTATGTGAGCCAAATCTTTTTAAATTGATTGAGAATTGTCTTACGGTTCTTAATATGGTCTCTCTTGTAAAAGTATTTAGTACTCTTGAAAAGAATGTGTATAATGCATTTTTCTACATGAAGTGTTCTTTTATAAATTAATTGGATCACATGGGCTAATAGTGTTGTTTATGTCTTCTGCTGCCTTACTGATTTTCTGTTTACCTGTTCTATTATTGAGAGTTGAATATTGAAGTCTTCAGCTAATATTGTGGGCTTGTTTTTTTTTTTTCATTCTTGTAGCTGTTAGTTTTTGTGTCATGTATTTTGAAGCTCTGTATTAGGTGTCCATATGTTTAGGATTGTTATGTCCTCTTAAAGGATTGACACTCTCATTATTAAATGACTTTTTCTGATCATATTCGTTGTTCTGAAATCTACTTCATTTAATATTAACAAAGTCTAGCTTTCTTTTAATAGTATTATAATGGTGTATGTGTTTTCCTACTTTAAATATAAAGATGCAAAGAGGTTGAGAATTAAAGCATGTTTCTTACAGGCAGCATATAACTAAGTTGTGCTCTTTTTATCCAATATGACCATTTCTGCCTTTTAATTAGAATAATTAGACAAACATCTATATTTAATACAATTATTTAATATGGATGAGTTTTAGTCTATTATACCGCTTTTTGTTTTCTAGTCGTCTCATCAGTTCTTTTTTCATTGTTTTCTGCTTTCTTTTAGATTATGTTTTATCTGTTTTTCATGTTAGCTTAGTATCTGTAATGCTGTGTTTTACTATTTTAGGGATTTTTTTTTTAGGGTTTAAAATACGAATCTTTATCACAGTGTATCTTCAGAATCTTTAAGATGGTACATTTCCACTTCTCCCCACCTGACCTTCATGCTTCTATAGTCATACATTCACTTAAGTTATAAACACCTCAGAAAAAAATAAAAATAAAAAATAAACACCTCAGGATGTTGTTATTTTTGTTTAAACTGTCATCTTTTGAAGAGAATGAATAAAAAAATATTAATATTTGCCCATTTTGTTTCCATCTTTGGTATTTTGTAATTCCTTTCTGTAAATCCATATCTTCACCTGCTATCATTTTCCTTACACCTGGAAGACTCCCTTCAACATTTCTTGTAGTTTTGGCTAGCTAAATATAAATGCCTTCACTGAAAAGATGTCTGAAAAGAACTAGATCACTTTTGTTTCTGAAAGCTATTTTCACTTGGCATAAAATTCTGTGTTGAAAGATTTGCACTTTTTTTCTGGTACTTTAAAAATGTTGCTTCATTGCCTTCTCACCTGCAGTTTTTATGCTTATCTTGTTCTTCTGTACATAGCATCATAATTTTCTTTATGTTTCTTGTGCTAGGGGCTGGTTGGATCTGTAGGTTTATATTTTCCTCAAATATGGGACATTTGGGCCTTTTTTCTTCAGTTTTGTTTTGTTTTATTTTGTTTTGTTTCTGCATCTGTCTGTTTGGGGATTCCAATTACACATCTGTTAGGCCACATAAAGGTGTCCCATGGCTCACTGATACTTTTTTTTTTAATTCTTTTTTTCAGAGCATCTTTTCTCTTGCTCTGTGTTCCATTTAATTTCTATTAATAGTTTCTAATGCTATGTCTTCAAGTTATCTGATTCTGATCTTTTTTCTGCAGTGTCTGTTCTGACTTTAATCCCTTCCAGTATATTTCTCACCTCGGGCATTTTAGTTTTCATCGTGGCCCTTCTCGATGTCTTCCATGTGTCTACTTAACCTTTTGAGCAGGTGGAATATAGTCTTAATAACTGTAATGTTTTTTTCTAACATTGTTTTAATAATTCTAACATCTATGTTCATTTCAATTTGTTTTATCCTCATCGTGGGTTGTACTTCTTTGCCACTCCCCCCCCCTTAGTAAATTTTTATTGGGATGCTGTACATTGAAATTTTTACCTTTGGGTTGCTAGATATTTCTATATATCTATAGGTATCCTTGAGCTCTATTCTAGAATGTAATTAAGCTACCTCAGAACAGTTTGATCCTTTGAGGTCTTGCTTTTAAGATTTGTTAGGTGGGACCAGAGCCATAATTATTCCTCACTACAGACACAATCCCTCTGGGTACTCTATGCAGTGTGTTCTGAGTTGTGAGGTTTTCCAGCCTGGCTGGTAGGAACAAGTACTGTTCTGGCTTCAGGAAATTTCCTTAGATGCATCCGTTCATCAGTACTTGCTGAATACTTGAAGGGAACCCTTTGTAGAACTTCACATTCTCTCGCTGTGAAGCTTTCTCCTCCCTGGCACTCTGAACTGTAGCCACTTTCATGTCCTCAGACCCTCAGCTGTCAGGGACTCCACCAGGACCCATGCAGGCTTCATCTCCCTGTGCTATGGCCTGGAAACTCTCAAGGTAGTAAGATGGGTGACCATCAGGTTCATCTCATTTATTCTCCATCTCTTGGGTATCAGTGTCCTTTGTTGCCAGTGATTCATTGGCTTGAAAACTGTTGTTTCATATATTTTGTTCACTGTTTGGGAGGGGCTTTTGGTGGTGGTGGTTTTAGGCAAGTGGTATATCTAGTCTCCATTACTCTATCTTGGCTACAACCAAAAGTCTAGATGTATATGTTTTCAAGGTAATTTTCTGTTAGATTCTAATCTATATAGAATGGGACACTGGTGGAGAGGATCTCCACAAAGGTGGAGAGGATCACAGTTTGATTTTCCCACAGTGCTCAGTGAAAGCCAAATATATAACACAGTGGGATGCCTGGGTGGCTCAGTGGTTGAGCGTCTGCCTTTAGCTCAGGGCGTGATCCCGGGGTCCTGGGATCGAGTCCTGCATTGGGCTCCCTGCATAGAGCCTACTTCTCCCTCTGTCTATGTCTTTTCTTCTCTCTGTGTGTCTCTCATAAATAAATAAATAAAATCTTAAAAACATAAAAATTTAAATAAAAAAATATATATAAGACAGCATTAGTCTTAAAGACCATATTGAGACAGGGTGAACAAAAAGAGAAGGGCCTAGGTGAACTAAAGTGAAAGTACCTGGGGTACCCTGAGGCCGGCACATGCTCTGTGGCTGGAGCAGAGATCAAGAACTAGGGCTCACCAGCAAGATGCAGTCCTAGTATCCTTGGTTGGGTGTGTGTGTGTGTGTGTGTGGGCGCGCGCGCAATTTTCAGTCGCCCAAATACAAAAAGATTTCACATAAATGCGGACTTCCAACTTCTCTTGAAGATAATCTGAAGTTTTGGACCACAGTTTCACAGTGTCCCATGGCATCCAAGATGGAGCTGAGGCAGTGGATTGCCTCCCCTGCAATGGTCATCCACTCTCTGGTTTGCCAGTTTACTGTATTACCCCTCACATGCTTCTCTCACTCGCCGTGTTACTCCCCCGACCCCCAAAGAGACCTGAGTTTGTACTTTAATGCCAAGGACAGGTTCCCTGGAGTGAGATTAAAATTATCAGTGCTTACTTTTTTAGAACTCAGCCTTTCCTTTCTCTCATCATTTGCCTCCTTTTGAAATATATACTCCATTCATTCTTTCATCTTTTAATTTCTGACCTTGTCCTTCTTAGCCATCTGATCTCATTTTGCTTACCTTTTATATCTCCACATCATCTTCTCAGGCTGCCATACAGTACCACAGACTGGGTTGCTTAAGCAACAGACATTTGTTTTTTCACAGTTGTGGAGGCTGAAAGTTCAAAATCAAGGTTCCAGCAGGATTGATTGTTGGTGAAGCCTCTCTTACTAGCTTGCAGATGACCACCTTCTTTCTGTGTCCTCACATGGCCTCTCCCCAGTGCATGTATGGAGAGAAAGAGCTCCATGATGTCTCTTCCTCGTATAATAAGGACTACCAGTTCCAGAGATTAGAACCTCACCCTTGTGGCCTCATTTAACTTGAATTAATCTCCTTAAAGGCCCTGCTTCCACTTTGGGGATTAGGGTGGCTTCAACCTGTGCATTTTGAGAGAACACAATTGAGTTCATAACAATCTCTATTCAATCCTACATATGACTTGATTTTGAAATTCTTGCATCTGTGTCAAACTCTTCCACCATTCCCAGATATTCTAGAAAGGAAACACTATATTCCACTCTAAATTTCCCCTTTTTTTTTTTTATCATTTTTGTATTTTCTTTCTCCTAACATCATTTACACTACTCTGCACTCATTCACAAATATTTGTTTTATATTTTCCTCCTACTGTTGAACTGTTTAAAAAACTGCATTCCATATCCCACAGGTCAGAATATCACAGCTTTTTTTTTTTTTTTTTTTTTTTTTTAGTATAATTGACTTGCAATGTCTCATTAGTTTCAGGTACACAGCATAGTGATTCAATAAGTCTATGCTTGCCACTAGTGTAGCTACTGTCTTTCACCATACAACACTATTACAACCTCAGTAACTATTTCTCTCTGTACCTTTTATTCCTATGACTATTCATTCCATAACTGGAAGCCTCTATCTCCCACTTTCCTTCTTCAATTTTGCTCAACCCCCCACTCCCCTCTGCTCTGGAAACCATCAGTTCTCTGTATTTATAGGTCTGATTCTCCTTTTTGTTTTCATTTGTTTTTTATATTCCTCCTGTAAGTGATATCATGTGGTATTTGTCCTTCTCTGTCTGACTTATTTCACTTAGCATAGTACCTTGTAGCTTTATCCATGTTGTCACAAATGGAAAGATCGTGTTCTTTTTTATGACTAATATTTCATTGTGTGTGTATGTGTGTATATATGTGTGTGTATATATACACATATATACATACATATATACACATGTGTGTATATATATATATATACACATATATACTACATCTTCTTTATTCATCTAACAGTGGACACTTGGGTTCCTTGCATATCTTGGTTATTGTAAAAATAATGCTGCAGTAAACATAGAGGTATATATTTCTTTGAATTTGTGTTTTTATTTTCTTTGGGTAAATACCTAGTAGTGGAATTCCTAGATCATGTCACAGCTTTCTATGTAGAAATTTCCTTCACCTGGGGTACCTGGGTGGCTCAGTGGTAGAACATTTACCTTTGGTTCAGGTCATGGTCCCAAGGTCCTGGGATCAAGTCCCACATTGGGCTCCGTGCGAGGAGCCTGCTTCTCCCTCTGCCTATGTTTCTGCCTCCCTGTGTGTGTGTCTCATAAATAAGTAAATAAAATCTTTAAATATAAATAGATAAATTTCATTTACCTTCTTTTTTGTCCCTAAGGAATCTCCTGTTATTTCTATGCACATGCATTTTTCCATCTACTTTGATAAAACTTTCTTTATGTATAATTATTATTATTATTTTGATAAAAACTTTGTTTTTTCCCAAGCAGCTGATACTTTTCTGAGAGAAGTAAAATTTATTTTATTCTGTCCTTTCATCATAGTAAAGAAGGAGCCCAACCAGTTGAAGGTTCATGTCTCTGCATTGTTTTAAGCTACTCCCTGCCGCTCACCCCCTAGTCTAATCACTCATATAGTGCATCAAATGCTCTTTCATACCCTCCTGTCGATCTCCCCTTGTATTCCTGTTGTCCTTATCCTAAATCAGAGCCTCATGTGAGCTGTTACAGCAGCTTTCTCATGGGCTCTTGTTTCTCTTCTTTCCCTCCTGTAGTTCTGAAGTGGGCAAAGAGCAGAGCCGTGAGGACCAAGGACAAGCACACAAAGTGGGCAAAGAGCAGAGCCGTGAGGACCAAGGACAAGCACACAAAGAAAAATGAGCAAGCCAGCCAAAAAGTCACCCTAATAGAGGTAAGAGGAAAACCAAGAGAAAGTTGTATCATAACATCATGAAAGAAAGATTTAGGGAAGGCATGGTCAAGCGTGACAAATCCCAAATAAGTCATGGAGATGAAAAGTACGGCGTAGAGGATACAATCAGTAATATTATGACACCATTTTTGGTGACAGGTGATAACTCCACTTACCATCATTGAGTAAAGTATAGCCCTGTTGAAGCGCTGTGTTGTACAGTTGAAATTAATATAACATTATATACTAATTTTACTGCAATTATAAATCAATCAATCAGTCTAACCAAACAAACAGTGACAAATGCCAAAAGGAGAAGTAAAGTACAGACTGCAAAGTACCCTTTGGGATTTGCAGCCAAGAGACCGTTGTGACCTACAAGAGGAGAGTTCTGATGAGAGTCCTGGAAGCATGAATCAAATTGTCTCCATTGCAGAAGAAAAGATGTGATCAGAATAGATGGCTTCTCCAAGAAGCTGCACTTCAAAGGAAAGGAAAAGCTGAGCAGTAAGCAGTGGAGAGCACAGGATTTAGGGACCTTTATAGAAAGTAATGATGAGAGTAGGTACAAACTAGGAGGAGAGAGCCCTGTGAGAGGAGCCACTCAAGTTACAGAACAAGGGGAATGATCCCTGGGGACTGGAGGAAATACACACATTAGAATGTGGAACAAGGAAGGGTCGCTTTTCTACTGAGATAGGCCAGTGAGGCATATCTGTTTAAATGACAATGGTTTCTGGTAGAAGAAGGAGTATAAGAAGGCCTCTGTTTTCTCTGTCAGGCACAAGTGAAGTTTGCTAGAAGTGAAGTGTTCCAGCTGTATCATGGCCACTCTTACAGAACTGTCATCTTCGGAGAACTAGATTCAGAATTTTCTTTTTTTTTTTTTTTAAGATTTTATTTATTTATTCATGAAAGAGAGAGAGAGAGGCAGAGACACAGGCAGAGGGAGAAGCAGGCTCCATTCAGGGAGCCCGACGTGGGACTCGATCCCAGGTCTCCAGGATCATGCCCTGAGCTGAAGGCAGGCTCTAAACTGCTGAGCTACCCAGGGATCCCCCTAGATTCAGAATTTTCTTAAGTATTTGTAGATTTTAATTATAAAAACAAATGCTCATTATGCTGAAAGCATATAGATATATAATCATGGGTTAAGGAATGACTTTTTATCCTTGGTAACAGATTCAGAAAACATTTTGAAACATTTTAATAATAAAAAACTATGAAATGGGAAATGTCAAAGAGAAAAAACACACCATAAGCAAAATCTAAAAACAAGTAATAACCCAGGATGAGGAAGAATGTCACAAAATGTGTGTCAGATAAAGAAGTAATACCCCTAACACACATTAAAAAAAAAAAAAGAAAAAACTTAAAAATCAGAAAAGAAGGAAAAGGGCATTCAGAGGCCATTCTTAAATATATGTAAATGGCAATGAACATATATTTCATTGTCCATTGTCCAGTGATCCACCTTCCAGTGATTAGATAATAGAAATTAAAACAATAAATGATAAAGAATGTTCCCCCTTGACAAAATGGCAACAAGTTTCAAACTTATAAAACCTATGGGGTTTATAAGTTCCTCCTACACTGCTGGTAATTATATAAGATTGATCCATTCTTTGTGGGAGATAGCTTGGTGATGCTATTTTTTAAGTTTTGAAATTGTTCGTCTCTTTTGATCTGACATTTTTACCTCTAGAAATCTGTAGGAAAATAGTCAAGTATGCATGCACCAACTCAGTTAAAAGGCTGTTCCTTCAAGCAATGTTTTAAAAATAGGAAGATACCAGATGCCTGGGTGGCTCAGCAGTTAAGTGTCTGCCTTTGGCTCAGAGCATCATCCCGGAGTCCCACATCAGGCTCTTTGCAAGGAGTCTGCCTTGTCCTCTGCTATGTCTCTGCCTCTCTCTCTCTGAGTCTCTCTGTCTCTGTCTCTCTCTGTCTGTCTCTCTCTCATGAATAAATAGTCTTTAAAAAAAAATAGGAAGATAGAGGTGCGCCTGGGTGGCTCAGCCAGTGAGTGTCTGCCTTTTGACTTTAGCTCAGGTCATGATCTCAAGGTCATGAGATCAAGCCCCAAGTCAGGCTCTGCACTCAACAGGGGGTCTGCTTTTCTCTCCCTCCCCCCCTCCCCCTCTCCCTCTCATGCTTGCACACACTCTTTCTCTAAACTAAATAAATAATGTTTTTAAAAATAGGAAGGAAAAAATTGAATTTCCATGAATATAGAATTAAGCTATGAAACATTTATATGAGAGAATACTATGTGATATTATTCATTACATTATAGAAGTATTTTCATAGACATGGAAATATGTATGATAATTTATGAGTAAAAGAAAGATAATTATAAAATAGTTTGTATATAACATATACAATTGACTCTTGAACAACACAGGGGTTAGGGGTGCCAACCCCCAGTCCATACAGTTGAAAATCCACATATAACTTTGGACTGCCCCAAACACTTAATAGTAACAGCCTACTGTTGACTGGAAGCCTTACTGATAATTCTAAATAGTTGATTAACTGTTTTGTATGTTATATGTGTTATAAACTGTTCTCTTATAATAAAGTAAGCTGGAAAAACAAAAATGTTACTAAGAAAACCATACAGAAGAGAAAATTTATAGTACTGTACTATATTTATCAATATTGTCAGTTTATAGCATTTGTGTAAAAGATGAATCATCTGTGTCTCCATCATTATCTATGTCATATAGAATACTGTAGATGTATTAATAATACTGACATCAAAAATGAAAAGATAATGTGAAGATTTTTTTTTTAAAGATTTATTTATTCATGAGAGACACAGAGAGAGAGAGAGACAGAGACACAAGCAGAGGGAGAAGCAGGCTCCTTGCAGAGAGCCCGATGTGGGACTCAACCCTGGATCCCGGGATCACATCCTAAGCCGAAGGCAGACGCTCAATCACTGAGCCACCCAGGCGTCCCAATAATGTGAAAATTTATATTTATTTACAGGTATAGCTCTTCATGCACTGATAACAAAGAAGCAGCAATATGGTTGCTTTATGGTGGCCTAGTGTAATCAATGTAATCACTTCCCAGGCACCTAGCCTATATAAGAATGAATGAATTGTTGTGGCATACAGTGTTGTAGTACTATTTCATGATACTGATGGAAAGAAACATTGTTACATTTTTTAAAAAACAACCTATGTGTGATGAAAGGCTGATAAGCAATTTCTCTGATTGGGGGAGATAGAGCCATACTATACTATAATTCTTCAAAAGCAAAGTTATGAAACAGGAAGAAAACTAACACATTATTAATTTTATTGCCTATCACTGCCTACCTAAGGATAGTCTGTCCGCTTCCGTATAAGTGTTACACGTAATGTTCTACACAGTGAATACTATGCAATGATGAGATGATGACACAGTTAGATTTTCACACACAGATATATATATACATATACACACACACACACACACACTAGATGTTTATTGGTTGTATGGCATGATTATCTACTATTCATTAAGTAGAAGTGGATCATCATAAAGGTCTTTGTGCTTGTCATCTTCACCTTGGAGGAGGTAGAGAAGGAGCAACTGGTGCTGTGTCAGGGGTGCCATAGGTAGAAGAAGAGGCAGGAGAGGCAGGCACACTCAGTAGAACTTTACAGAAATACATTGTAATTTCTGACTTTTTTGCTTTTTCATTTCTCTAAAAATGTTTCTTTATAGGGGGCACCTGAGCTGCCAGCTTTTGATTTCGGCTCAGATGATTAGGGTTGGCAGGTTCTGCACTCAGCAGGGAGTCTGCTTGAGATTCTGTCTCTCTCTGCCCCTCTCCCCTCTCTCTCTCTCTCTCTAAAATAAATAAATCTTTTTTAAAAATGTTTTTATATGATACAATGCTTTTTCCACCATTTGCTGTAGTTTCATTACCTATATCATAGAAGAATCCCAGTTGTAAAAGAAGTCAAAGTCATCTTGACTTCTGCTGGAATCCTTCTGCTGGACTGTCTACTGTCCAGTGTCAGTTGTCTTCTGGGACTGGTTTTTACATCTTTCCTCATCGCCTGGCACTGGTTCAGAGGCATTCATTTCTATCAAGTTGTCTTCTGTTCATTCCTCTGGTGTGGTATCTATCAATTCTTGAATTGCTCCAAGATCCATATCTAGAAACCGCTTCACACCCCCCTAACTTCTTTGCCATATCTACACTCTCTTTCATGATTTCCTTAATTGGCTTTGCTATAAATCCTGTGAAGTCATGCACAGCATCTGGATACAGTTTTCTCCAGCAGGAATCTATCATTTGGGCTTTGACGGCCCTCACGGTTTCTTCTCTAACAATGATGGCATCTTCAGTGGTGTAACCTCCCAGATTTTCATGATGTTCTCCATGTTGGGGTTCTCTTCCATAGTGTTGACAGTCTTCCCTTGAGTAATGTGTGTAATGAGCTTAAGGGTCCTTATGGCCCCACTGACCCAGAGGCTAAATTAGAGACATTGTGTTTAGGGGCAGATAGAGCATTTCAGTCCCTTCAGTGTTGAACCCATGGGGTTCTGGATGGCCAGGGGCATTGTCCAATATCAAAAGAACTTTAAAAGGCAGTCCTTCACTGGCAAGGTACTTTCTGACTTCAGGGACAAAGCATCAATGGAATCAACCTAGGAAAAGGGTTCTCCGTGTTCAGGCCTTTTTGTCATACAAGTAAAACATTGGCAGTTAGTCTTTACCCTTTCCCTTCAAGACCTTGGAGTTAGCAGCTGTATAGATGAGGGTAATCCTAATCATAATCCCGACTGCATTTGCACAAAACAGTAGGATTAGCCTATCCCCTTCTTGCCCCCCTTCAATCCTGGTGCTCACTTCTCTTCCTTACTAATAAATGTCCTTTGTGGCATTTTCTTTCCAAAATAAGGCATTTTCATCTGCATTAAAAATCTGTTTGACAGATATCCTTCCACCTCAGTGATTTTATTAGTGGCATCTGAGAACTCCTCAGCTGACTCTTGGTGGGCAGAACTGCTTCTGTTTTCTTGTCATTTTTAAGCCAGACCTCTTTGTAAATTTATCAAACCATCCTTTGCTGGCATTAAATTCTCCAGCTTTAGATCCTTCAACCTCCTTTTGCTTTAAGTTGTCACATAATGACTTTAATTTTCTTGAATCATATTAGAGTCTGTAAGCACATCTTTCTTGCATCTCTCCTACACACACATAAAAACTGCATTTTTCAATACAAGAGAAAAAGATATTTTGCAAGGTCACCTGGGTGGCTCAGCCAACTAAACATCTGCCTTAACTCAGGTCGTGATCTCAGAGTCCTGGGATTAAGCCTCCCCAACAGGAAGGCTCCCTGCTCAATGGGGAGTCTGCATCTCCCTCTCCTTCTGCCCCTTCCCCTGCCCATGCCTTCTCTCTCTCTTTCTTTCTCTGTCTCTGTCTCTCATAGAGAAATAAATTTTTTTTAAAAAAAAGGCATTTTGCAAAACATACAGGATTTTCATACTTGGTGTAGCTGCAGTAACAGCCTCATCAGTTCCTTTTCCTTTTTTACAATGGTCCTTATGCTGCGTTCATTTATTTTGAAAAATGGCAGACAACCACAGCGGCAGACCTCAATCTATGGTACGTATCAAGCAATTTGTGTTTTTCTTATAATGTCATGACTTTCCTCTGCTTCTTGGGAGCACTTCCAGCATCAGTGGTGACACTTTGTCTGGGTCCCATTGGGTTATTCAAGGTTTACAGTATTGCACTGAAGAGAGAGAAAAATAACCCGAGAACTGTGAGAGATCACTTTTTACTGCAGTATGCAATTTACTAGAGAGATAAACTGCTCACACGTATATATTGCTGTATACTTTATGGTGGTAAATGATAAAAGACACTAGTATCTACATATATTTTATGTATTCCTGACATATCTTTCTCTTAGTTTTTTTTCTTTGATATTTCTAAGCCAGTTTTCCAGTTTTTTTCAAATTATCATAAATTCATAAATCTCCAAAAACTTTTCAAACATATTTATCAAAAAAAAAATCTGGGTCTGACTGGACTTGTGCAGTTCAAACCTGTGTTATTCAAGGGTCAACTACATGCATAAAATATTGAACCATATACATTGAAAAAATTGTCAATAGTTCCCTCTGAGTGGTGGTGGTGTGATGATTTTTTTCTTTCATTTTACTTTGTATATTTTCTAATTTTTCTACTCAACATATATTGACATCCACCACTTGGTCATTTCTTTTAAAATGAAGGTATTTTCGGGCACCTGGGTGGCTCAGTCAGTTAAGTATCTGCCTTCGGCTCAGGCTGTGATCTTGCATCAGGCTCCCTGCTCGATGGGGAGCCCACTTCTCCCTCTCCTTCTGCCTCTCCCCCTGCTTGTGCTTGCGGTCTCTCTCTATCAAATAAATAAATAATATCTTTTTTTAAAAAATTTTAATGAAAAATAATAATTATAGTAATTTTCTAATATGCCCATTCTTGGTACAGTAGAAGAAAGCAAGGTTTCAGAGTCACAGGTAGGAAGTGCCTGAACTAGGACTTGATCTTCTGGCCCCAGGTTCAGGGCTGTTTCTGTTCCACAGTACTCAGCTGTGAGTAGATGGCAAGTGCCTACAGGCTGGGGCTCTACTGTGCTCTCCTTGTCTCTCCCCAGTGCTTAGCCTGCTGTCTGGCCAAGTAGTAAGCCTTCAGGGAATGTTTACTGGGCTGAATTTCTTGCAGGGTGGGGCCCGTGGGGCCCGGTATTTTTATGACTCTTACTTTTCACACATAACATACACAGACATGAACCTGGTTTCCTACTCATTTTCTAAAAGCTCACTACACACATTTTCCTTTCTCTTTTCATATGATTTCCCTTGAAAAAAAAAAAGGCCCCCACTTTGTATTTCTCTACCTGCATTCACTTAGGGGCTGAATCAGGAGGAGACACCTCAAAGAGAGACCTCATTTGGATTTGCTCTGGAGTCTTTCGGTTGGGTGGCATCTCTTCCCTTTCAGCAAATCTCCATCCACTGCCCCAGCTTCTCTAGCCCATGCTGTCAGCACCTGTCGTGCTCACACACCACTCCCGTGTCCTTCTTCTCAGAGCTGTGGACTGGTTGTCAGTCCTCCTTTCCCTTTATTCTGTCCCTTTTCTCCCTCTCCCAGGTGATCTTTGTCATTCTGTGTCACGGGCCCCTTCCTCTTCTTAGTCTGATTCACTTCCCTTAAAGATGTTATCTACACTGCCTTCTTCTGCATGTTCTAGTTACATTTCTCTAGAGGGTTCCCTCTCCTGCGGGTCCTCTGGCCTCACTGTTTACTTCTTAGAGGGCAACCTCCACCTGATAAATGTCATCCTCTGTCCTCTGCACGTGCAAGATCCAGCTCACTCACTTCCAGCTGTTGTTCTCTCCTTCCCTTTTCTGTTTTTCATCTTTGTTTTTGTTACCACTTTTATGAATGCCTCCTCCCACTCTGTTTTGCCTTGTTACTCCTCTAAGATCCTATTTACCTTCCTCGAGGCCCCTTGCCATTGTTTGTAGGATCTCTCAGGTACTGGTGCCCAGCGTCTGTCTGAGCCTTTGCTTCTTTATTTCCCATTTGTATTGGGCCCTAATTTGAGACAAGGTTTGTATGCTCTACATGTATACACACAGGGGCAGAAATGAATGGGATACCCTTTTTCGGCTCCTCATGCAATTGTAGGTTGGCACACCACATCTGTACCATTTTACACTCTAGTTCTGGTGAGCCTCACTTGAAACATTTTTGAACTTCTGCATATAATCCCAGCTTGTCTGTGCTGGCTCTGTTCAACAAAGTTAAAGTCAGGAAACACGGACTGACCAAGGATTTTTTTCCCCTTGTCAAAAAAAGATAGCGTAACTATTTAAGATGGAGCCTGTCCCCGAAGAGCACAGATGTTGTCTATACCTCCTGTGCTACCAGGGAAGGACCTGAGGAAAGGGCCAGCCTACCCTTTACTTTTCTCAGGAGTGTTCAGTGTAATTGACCACCACCTTAACCAGATTCTTAGCCCGCGTTTGTTTTTTCAGAGCAGTCAAGCATTAAGTCCTTTCTCTTCAGAGAAAGGACATTTTTATTTAAGTCTAGTAACTTACCAGTGGCACGTGAATAATTGCATTAAAGAGTGTCAGGTTCAACACCACTACGTAGTTTTTTGTGTACTTCCCACATGATCTCTAAGAAGCTCCTTGTTTCATCTGCACATTGGATCTTAATTTTATTAATGATATTATTTTATTTATTTTAGAGCTGCATTTAGATGCGTAATTAACCATCACTATCTTCGTTAAAAATGACACCTACCATTTTTTTTTATTTATCCAAAAAATATATTTAAACAACTTGTAAAAATAGACACCACCATTGATCAAATGGAAGAATGCTATTTCGGGACGCCTGGGTGGCTCAGCGGTTAAGCATCTGCCTTCGGCTCAGAGCATGATCCTGGAGTCCTGGGATCGAGTCCCACATCAGGCTTCCATGGAGCCTGCTTCTCTCTGCCTGTTTCTCTGTGTGTGTGTGTGTGTGTGTGTCTCCATGAATAAATAAATAAAATATTTTTAAAAAAAGAAAGAATGCTATTTAATAGGATGGTCTATATTCTTTCCATTTACTAACCTTTTTTTCCCCAATAAGTGAAGAATTTTATGAACCTTGATTGCCTGTTCTTAATTTCTGGAAGTTGCCCCGGGTTTAGGTACTTATTAGTGTCTGTATTTGAGAAGTATATTTCTTTTTCACTGGTCAGTGCCAGAGCAAGCCTTGTGCATCTGCTGATGGTGCTGGGAGATGTTAACAGTATGTTCAAGAAGCAAACTAGGGGGGGTGGGAGTGAATGGGTGACGGGCACTGGGGGTTATTCTGTATGTTAGTAAATTGAACACCAATAAAAAATAAATTAAAAAATAAAAAAATAAAAAAAGAAGCAAACTAGGAGTTAGCTAGGTGATTCATACTCTGGTCTTAGGTGTGTGTGTGTGTGTGTGTGTGTGTGTGTGTGTGTGTCAGTCGCACAGTATGTTTATTATCTGCTCCACTGCAGGACCATACAGAGATTTGGTTGTGGGCAAAAGACCTTGTTTGAGTTCATTGAACACATTTTGTGTACTTTTCTCCTAGTAAAGAGTTGAAGGAGAATGAAGAGACAATCAAATACACAGAAATGAAATGGCAAATGAAACCAGTTTCTCTTCAGACTTAAGAATTTTCAGATCCTAAGGAAGAAAGGAAGGACCCACTATGTCTTGTCCTCATGAGAGCATCTAGAAAAATCAGAAGCAAGGTATGAGTAGAAAAATGAATGTGGCCTTTTGGCCTTCATTATTATAAACCATTGTGATTGTTGTTGATCAAAGTACTGGCACTTGTATTTATTAGTAATTACATCAGAATTACATGACCACTGTTGGAAAACCCATAAAGAAAAAAAAATAATTGCTTAAAAACAAAACAAAAAACGTAATTGCTATTCAACATGAAGGAAAAGTGTTTACTCTGTTGGGATGTCCATTAAGCAGTCGTTTAATGTTATTATATCTGTAACGTGATTGTGTGATGTTATGTTCAGAATATAAAGTGTATGCTTTTGAAATTTAACTTTAAGAGACAAGCAGCTTCACAATATTGTATATTTTAAATGGTCCCAGTGAGAAAGACATTAAAAGGGAACAAATTTTGTTTGTTTTGAATGAATCATATATGTAACTTGTTACATGTAAACTAAATGCCCTTTGACTTGATTGGTAGCAGTATTTCAAATATCTTTACTTTTAAAAAAGAGCATTTCATATTTAAGCATATAAGTCATTTGTAGACTTCCATTGTTGAATATTTATTTTAGTCTTAACATTTGTTCTTAAATTATTACATTGCATTATTTATTCCTTGAGTTCCTTAATTAACGGTGTCATTACAATATGACTGTTTTATTAAAGTGTTATGTTATAATATAAAAGTTCATTTCTTTGTTTTTTTCTTGACTCTTTTCTCAACAATGTGATTATAAGTCTGTCAGTAAAATATTTAACCCCACAAAGGTCAAAACTAATATAGTATCAGAAAACTTATTTACCAAATTAGAAATTGAATTGATTAAAATAAGAAGTGAGAAAAACAGAGTTGGGCATTGAGGTGTAAATTTTGCCCAGATGTATACCCGATGTGAAATTCTTCTAGTAAAAACATATTTGGCTCTTATCCCTGCACATGTTGTAGAGGCATGAAAATTGGTAAACATGCCCCTGCTGTGTAGAACTTAATGGGGGGGGGGGGGAGCATTTTTAAAGGTGGTGAGTGGCACCAATGTCAGCAGAAGCCCTCAACCATCAGCCCCAAAATCTTGTGTGGTGGCACCGAGCTCCTGTTGTCCTGGATGCATGTCTGCTGGGCCCAGGCAGCTGGAGTGACCATTGTGTGAGCTTGTTTTGTCTGAGTTGTGAATGTACTTGATAATTATAAAATATGCATCTCTGCAGTTTTAGCTTATAGTTTTGAGATATATATTGCTTTTCTGATTTAGGTTTTAATCACAAAGGATTTCAATAAGTTGCTCATCTACTGGAGATTCTCTCTTCCCCTCTCTCTGCCCCACCCTCCACTTATATGCTCTCACTCTCTTTTCCAAAACTAATTAAATAACTCTAAAAAAATTAAGACAAATGAAATATGTCACAGGAGCTAAACATTTGCTGAGATCTCAGTGTTCATATGAAAAATAAAGGGGTTTTTTGTATTATAACTAATGAAGACAAAAATAATAATTGAGGCAAACCAAGAAAAGTTGGTGTTACTCAAGACCCAGTCCTTTCCTCTTTTGTCCAGTTGACAAATAAGACTCCAGTTATGTTCATGAGTAGATTAATAAAACATCTTGATCATACTCTCAGACATGGGATGGGGGCAGAGGACATCATAGAAGTACCTTCCATGTAGAAGTCCAAATTATAGTCAAGTAGAGGAATCAGACATGAGAATCTATTTGAAGATTCTGATACTGCACATCTTCTTAGTAACAAGTTAGTTTTCTTTATCTTCATTCTGAAATTATTGAATTTTATCCCATTTTATGAAGTCTCCTCCAAATGAGTAAGAGTTTGACATCTTTTTTAGATCTAAATATTTTTAAACCATTCTTAGAAATTTATTTCCCAATTGGTTCTACTCTATCTTGGATATTGAAGTTTCTTCAGTATCAAAACTGTACAGTGAATAAGATTTGCAAAGCTAGAGAAAACATCAAGTTTTTAAAGATTTAGGATATGAAACATTTTACACCGTGATGCAAATTTATGTTTAAAATGCACATTTTATCTTTTTTAATTTTTATTTATTTATGATAGTCACAGAGAGAGAGAGACAGAGACAGAGACACAGGCAGAGGGAGAAGCAGGCTCCATGCACCGGGAGCCCGATGTGGGATTCGATCCCGGGTCTCCAGGATCGCGCCCTGGGCCAAAGGCAGGCGCCAAACCGCTGCGCCACCCAGGGATCCCTAAAATGCACATTTTAAATGAAATCCGTGTTTTTAAATGGCTAACACTTGGTACCCTTAAACCTTGTCTAGAAAAGCAAACACTTGACCTTAATTTTATTTTTAAGTTATAGTAAAGTTTTATTAAAGGAAGACATTTTCTCCTTAGGAAGTTCAGCAAGAGTATATCTGGGAAATAACTTACCATGTCACTCTAATTGTATATTTAACTCACATTTATTTAATATTTTATTTATTTGAGAAAGAGAGCACACAAGCAAAAATATTCACAAATATTTTTGAGAGTTAGAAAGTTCTAGAACCTATAAAATCCAAGACCTTACACTTTTATTTATAAATATTTAAATAATCTTTGAGGGCCATATATGTTAAGTAAATTATGAGACCATTTTTCAACAGTCCAACTGTTTAAAGCTATATATTTGATGATTTCTGCTTCATTGAACTTAGTAACAGAAGATATCCCCCAAATCTTCACTTTATGTATATGATCTCATTTACTCATCACATCAGACCTATGAGGTAGTTAGAATCTTCCCTGCCCTACAAATGGGAAAACCCAAGATTTTGAAGGTAATTTGTCCATCAGCGCTAGTTGTAAATGGAGGCTGTCAGACTCCACTGGGAGGTCTCAAGTGCTGGATCTCGTTCTATATAGAGGAAGCCAGTAAATGCTCATTGTTGGAGACTCCAGCACAGCTAGAATAAAGAAGCAGTTTAGATGTACCTACACCACACTCGGACCAGAAAGATCCAATATGTCTTTAATGCAGCAGGCACCTAAATAAAATATGAAATATAGCTGAGTTAAAAAAAAATTTTAAGCTGATAACTTGTTTGTCCCATAATTATTTCGGTAAATCTTTTACTCCATACTCTAATTCTTACATCTTCTTAAGAAATAGAATCTGTAGAAGAAAAGTAATACATGTACAGTAACATATTATTCAAGAAACAGGCGCCATTCCAGTCATATAAAAGATAATAAAAACATCAAGAGTCATGTCAATCAAAAGGCTCTCTTGACTGGCAAACCCAATCTATGGATGGACCCAATTATCTGCAGGAGAATTGATGTCAGCATCATTTAGGGTTAACAATGGACCAACTAGGCAGAAGCAGACAGCTACTCTCTGTAGAGACCCAGAAAGCAAACTTGGTAATGAGGCACTTCATTCATCATATCCTTCTGCTCTAATTATTAAAGTGAATAGGAAATACTTTAAGTTAAGGCGGGAACTGGATAACATAAAAACATTTGTTTTGTAAATACAAAGGATGCTTTTTTCTAATGATCCTCTTCAAATTTACATCAAGCATATGTTCTCAGTACACTACTTACTAAAGTTGCTCTTCTAACACCTCAAATTCATTCTCATTATGGATGGGTTATTTTTGTCATCTCAAAAAGAGAGGTTAAGATTGCTAAGAATCTACTATTTTAATTTCTACTCTCAATCTAAAAAGGGAGAGGGAAGAGTGATAAGCACATATTTAGCCAAAGTGCACGTTCCACTTCCATCATTTACATCAAAATGGCCAAAATCTATATACTGCAGTGTCATTTCTAGTCCTGAAGAATCTAATTTTACTTATTCTGGTCCATTGTTTTCTTAATTCATCACTTGATCCTTGTCAAGAATTGTGGAAGAATATGGTAGAAGAAAATGTAGGAATGGTTTGTACAACCTTCATGTAAGCTCTTGTATTGCCAGTCATTTAAAATTGGCTTGGAATGAAAAATGATTTGCTTAATGTAGATAAGGGAAAAAAGTCCAGAAGAAGGAAAGAGCAAGAAGGTGAGGAAAATAACTGTTGCCAGAATAAAAATTAACTGAAGCTTGAGAAGAGTGATCATAAGACCAGAGGGAGGTTCCCTGGAGAAAAGTGTGGTAGCTTCAGTTTGGTTTTTCAGTATTTTCAACTGACAATCAGTAGTTAATTTTTTTTTCCTATTAAATTTGTTCACAGGGCCATTTTACATAAATGTGGCACATAATTTTTTCTGAGCTGTGGTTCTTAAATTTAAAGTAAATGGAAGATGGTTAAGCATGGTAATGTTTTTAACCATCCTGACTGCTCTACTGGCACTAGTATCAGAAGTGTCCGCAGATGCCACTTATAGCAACTAAATATTTCCATGGTGGTAAAGAAATGTCAGTAAAATCTATGTACTTTAAGAACATCAAATTCTTATTATACTTATCATGTGTGCAGGCGGAGTACATAATAAACTAGTCCATAGCAGCTGTAAATTTCTGAGGATTTATCTAACCACAAATACATTGAAATGGGGAAATAGGCTATATTAAACCATGCAAGATGCTGCTGGAGCTTTGCCCTTTCTGCAACATCCTGTAATTAATTTATCATGACAGGTCTGGCAAACTGAAACACCCAATACACTTGCGACAGTCTGTTACACTGTAGTTGTTGGAGACCCTGCAGTCACATAAAGTGAAGGTAGATTTTTCTTTCAAACATGAAGATAGTACTTGTATTTAGAATGCCTTGTAGCCACGGACAGACTTGTCACTTTTGAATTTCAAAAAAGAACATCTAGAATATAGAACAGATCTTGGGCTGAGATAAGGTATTTAGTCTGTCCTCTGCACTTTGTGGTCTTTTCCTGAAGAGGGAAGGCCCTGCGTAGGAGACATGCAGTCGGGGCCACCATTCCCATGCATACCTGCTGCTGACCTGATCGGTTTCTCTCCTGGGACTTTTGAAGGTCACTTCCCTCCTGGTAGTCTCTCAGACACATCTTCTTCCTGGAAGGAAGATTCACAAGACCACCTCTTCCATCCAGGTGTCCTCCTCTTCTGGAAGCCCCAGTGCTGCCATTTTGTAAACTTAGAGCACAGTTAAATTCAGAATTTATCCCTACTCCAACCCCCTCCAGTCCAGAGAAAGAAAATAATGTAATAATGCGGTGGATTTTTTTTTTTTTTTTTTTTTTTGGCCAAAATAGATTTTCTTCTAAAACTGAGATCTGGGGTAACTGGCTGGGGACTGGTTAGTCAGTAGAGCATGTGACTCTGGATTTCAGGGTTGTGAGTTTGAGGCCCATGTTGAGTGTAGAGTTTACTTTAAAAAATAATAAACTCTTAAACAATGAGTTCTTTGTCAGTTTGTATCAATGTAAAAGAATGATCCCCTCTTGATGTGTCATCTGATACAGTGTTACCGTGGTTGATGCTTAGGGTGGATCTTAGTAAACAGGCTCCTTGCTAGAGGAGTAGAGATACCACCCCTAAAAATGAAATCTACTTTCAATCAGTGTCCACAGCTTTGCCCATGCCCTTTGGAAGGTCAGAGTTCTCAGACCACAAACAAGTGGACCCAAGGGGGAGTCTTCCTTGAATCTGGAAGTCTCAGTGAGAGGGAATAGGTCCCAGGTAGTAGAGAGTAAGAGTGTTGCTCAACAGAAACAGGTAAGAAGTCAGGCAAGGATAGAGGTTCCAGCCCAGTCACCCAAGGCTAACTGTAAACATTTATGTTCTTTATATTTTCTCCAGTCCTTACTAGTTCTCTTGGTCCTTACTTTAGAAAATGGATCCTATCTCAGAGGACCTGAGAAACCTGTTGCTTCGGCCTAAGTTTAAAAACAAACAAACAAACAAACAAAACAAAACAAAACAAAAAAAACAGGGGCAGCCCGGGTGGCTTTGTGGTTTAACACCACCTTCCGCACAGGGCGTGATCCTGGGGTCCCAGGATCGAGTCCCACGTCAGGCTCCCTGCATGGAGCCTGCTTCTCCCTCTGCCTGTGTCTCTGCCTCTCCGTGTCTCTCATGAATAAATAAATTAAAAAATATTCAAAAACAACAACAACAAACTGTCATTCCCCAAACTGAATGACCTGAAAGAAAGTGAACAAGAGCAAATGTAAGAAAGCATGTGGACCCTTCCACCCCCACTGCCTGAAAAGCTCCCTCCAGAGCTTTTCTATGGAAAGCTTTGGAAATGGGATGGAGAGTATGTATGTGTCCAAAAAATAAAACAAAGATCCTTCTTTTACACACCCATTAGGTAACTTGTCCAGGATCACAGAAACCAAAGGCAGGATTGTGCCTTCTGCTGATCTCCTCCCCTAGTCCTACTGCTGTTTACTTGGTAACATTCTTACTTCACTTAAAAGTTGTATCACTAGGGTGCCGGGCTGGCTCAGTCAGTAGAGCACACAACTCTTGTTTTCAGGGTCATGAGTTCAAGCCCCACATGGACTGTGGAGCCTACTTAAAAAAAATTTTTTTTAATCTGTATTGCTAAATCCTAATTTTGAAAATGCCCTAAATCTTCTAAACCTCATACACAAGTAAACATCCCATGTAGAGTACGTTCTACATTCAGAGAAATCCCCTTTAAAACTAGTTTATTAAAAGTGATGAATTTGAATGAGTGAGGGTGGGAAGAAGTTAAGGGAGTCAGAAGTGACATTTTTATGCATGCATGAGAAGAGAGGGGTGTGTGTGTGTGTGTTTTTACTCTTCACAATTGGATACAGAGAGAGACTAATTTTATTTAATTTGGGATCATCAGTAATTTTAACACTTTTAATATTTCTTCAAAGTGTGTGTGTGTGTGTGTGCACAATATGCACACCTTCACTTACTCAACAAGAGCTGGATGGACATTTGAACCAGGAGCCTCAACTCTTCTCACCTTGAAAATATCACATGTTTATTGCCATTGTCACCCCACAGTGGTTTACAGAGGACCTCCACAAACATTACCAAATTTGTACCTTCCTTACATGGAAAAGGCATGATTCTTTTGTTTTTCAAACCAGTCAGAAAGAGTTTAAATGATTTGCCCAACAACTGTTGATCGGGATTCAGCTCTCCTCCTCCAAGCTTTGTGTTCTTTCCAACCAGAAAACTCACTGGCATCTGAAAAATACGGAAATAAATTATGTGAAAAGTCAGTAAATGTATTCTATACAAGAGGCAACTATAAACTAGCAAGACTAATTTAGATGTAGCTTTTGGAATCGATGGATGATCTCCTTCTGTGGTCAGTTATCAGGTGTTTGTGTTTTTGCTGCCTCCTGTATTTATAAATTTTAAATGCAAGAACTTAAAAAATTAAGTTAGCCCAAAGAACATGTAAAATATTTTTTTAGAGACGCCTGGGTAGTTCAGTGGTTGAGTACCTGCCTTCAACTCAAATAGTGATCCCAGGGTCCTGGGATCGAGTCCCTCATTGGGCTCCCTGTGGGGAGCCTGCTTCTCCCTCCACCTGTCTCTCCCTGCCTCTCTCTGTGTGTCTCTCATGAATAAATAAAATCTTAAAAAAAAAATTTTAATTGTCTTAAAGAGGCAGAAGATATACAGAAAATGCCAGAGTCTCTTTTCTAAAACCTTTTCATGAACCAAGTAAAACAAAATCATTTCAATCATTGTATATTTAAGACAAATGATTATGGTTTTTATAAGTTACACTTTAAAGGGCAGTAATTCCCCATTTGACCTAAAACTTGATTAAATCAACGGAGCAACTTGGAGGTACACAGAATATTTCGTAAAATGCAAACCTGGCATATCATGCCCTGCTAGAAACTCCACTGGCATCCCCATCCACTGTCACTAAATCCATTCAACTTTTCCTGTTTGCTTAGAATAATGACTATAAATCAAGTCCCATGCTCTGATCATAGGAAACTCTCAAATGAAATTCAGTCACCTTAGAAGTGACAGCAAAAGTAAGAAAGTTGGTTGAGGAGACTGGGTAGCTCAGTTGGTTAAGCAACCAACCCTTGGTTTCATTCAGCTCAGGTCACGATCTCAGGGTTGTGAGATAGAGCCCTGCGACAGGGAGTCTGCTGGAGATGCTCTCCCTCTCCCTCTGCCCCTCGCCCTTGTGCGTGCATGCACTCTCTCTCTCTCTAATAATAAGCATTAAAAAAAAAAAAGGCTATCTAAGGTTATCTAAAAGTCCAAGCAGCTGAGCACAGCACAGACTTCCATGATCTGTCCTCTGCTGCTTCTCCATTTTGTAATTCATGTGGAGATCCTTTTCACATTACAGCAGGACTGCATACTTCCCTCCAAGCATCATTGCTACTTCAAGCCCTTGGGTTGTACTCTCGACTTGAAAACACTCTCTTCTACACCATGCCTTTGCCAAATATTGCCGTTCAGGTTTCATCTCAAATGTCACATGCCCCAAGATTCCTTTTCTCATTACTAACGGTGGGTTAGTGACCACCTCACTGTGTTCTCATAGTGTCCTAAAAATAATGTCTATCAAAACACTTAGCACCTGACATTAAAACTGATAGTCTATTGACCAATGTATTTAATTATATTATCTTACTAGTTATTTAACATTCACTATTATATAATCTATTGATCAATGTATTATCTCCTATTTCTGCATGACTGGATAATACTTATAAATCTGTGCTTATGCTCAATATCACAGGATGTTCCCAAGGAATATAATCTTTTTAAAAATTCTAAATAGTGAGCAGGAGTAGGGAATTTATTGAAGGAATCTAAGAAAATGTCATTTGTCTTTCTATAGCACCTTCATGGTCATAGCCATCTTTTGTCTCTTTTCATTGTCTTCCCTTTCTCACACTCCCTCTTTTCTTTTTTTCTGGCTCATTTTTGTCTTCTTCCCTGCCTGACATTAGCCAGTGGCATTCACTGAATTCAACATTAAACATTAAAATCGGGATCCCTGGGTGGCGCAGCGGTTTGGCGCCTGCCTTTGGCCCAGGGCGCGATCCTGGATACCCGGGATCGAATCCCACGTCTGGCTCCCTGCATGGAGCCTGCTTCTCCCTCTGCCTGTGTCTCTGCCTCTCTCTCTCTCTGTGTGACTATCATAAATAAAATTTTAAAAAAAATAAAAAAATAAAAAAAAAAACATTAAAACCATGACTGATCACTATCTAAGTGTGCTCCCAAAGCCAGGGACTCCGAGATGGAGGACCCATCCAGGCAAGGACTTCGACTCAAGCTCCCAGGGGCATTCCCAGCAACACTTTATTTACATCAAAACACAATCTTAAAATGTGGATAGAGCCTTCCTTTTATGTCTTTAACATTTTGTATTGAGGCAAATCATCCAGAAGATTAAATCTGATTTGCATAATATTTTGCATTCCCATTCATCTGAGGGTAAAAACCCTTCGGAAAGCTCCTAAAATTTGTATATATCTGAACCTTGTGGCCTGTAAATCTGATAACCCGACCACTCTTTTCTTAAAATTTCAGTAGTTTTCTGAGAGAAATGACTCCTCAATTCATAAAAGTCCACACAATGTTGCTAAGTCTGAGCAACTTCCCTTAAGTACTCAGCTTCGTGTTATCTGTTTTCAGGCCTCTAAGTGAATCCAGTCATTTTCATCACCCATATTTTTATCATGTAAAAAAACCCTAAGTGCTTCAAACAACGCTTTGTTCGACAAGCAAGCCTGATACCCAGCCCAGCCATGTTTACCTAAAAAATCTCAGGAGCTGCCAGGAGACCTAGGGCAGGGGGGCAGGAGTCACACACAGACCCGGCTGCCTGGAATGTGGGGTGGGGGCACATCTTTTGGCATGGGTCCAGCTAAGGCAGGTCTGCTTGTGGTCATGACACTGTGCACTTGGATTTCTATGTGACTGGTGTTCAGGATGTTGCTGAACACCTTTAACTTTTACTCTTGATGTGCTTTCAACTTTTGATCTTTTCATTCTCCTTAGGATTAGTGTAAGTACTCCTGAGTATAAACAAGAGTCTGGTCAGCTTCTTGAGAATGTGGGCCATTGTGGGTAACCTCACTGTGACAGTCTGTCTACACAGCCAGGAAAATGTGATTTTGACATTGATCCTATTAAATAAATTACTCTTCAGCACTACTGGGTTATTTCGCTCAAAAAATTTGGAACCATTTTAGTAAGCTGTATCCATTAAATTCACAAAACAATTATCATTACTCCCATTCACTTTGTTCTATGTGCAGTCATAATTTATCTGGAAAAAGAAAAGTATTTTTATTATAATTATTCATGATGATAGGCTAATATCAATAATACCATTTGCTGCTCAGAGGCAAGGTACAACAATCCTTGAATGCATTAACTCCTTGAATTTTCAAAATAAACTTAAAAGGTAGATATCGTTATTAATACTCCCATTTAAAACAAAACAAAAACCCTAAAGCTCCAAAAGGTAATGCTCTGTATCTCAGATCACACAGCTTGTAAACTAGGGTATCAGGATTAGATAAGAAAGTTAAACATTTAATACTTTCCAAATATCTAATGCCCTTTGCAAAACAATCTTCAATAAAATAGGTTGCTCAAAAAGGAATCTCGATGTGTGTTGCCTTGGAAATATTCACATCAACCTTTAGCATTTAAGTAAAATGTACTTCCAAATTTCATATGCGACACAGACATTATCCTAGTCCAAGGGCATGACTCATAAAAGACCACCCCCGATACATTTCACACCCTTATGGGAATTGTGTCCTTTGGGGTTGCTTTGAGGGTGAAAGAAACAAATGATATTCCTCCTTGGTGCATCCTCTCTCTGGTCTCCCTTCACGACCCTGGGGAGACAGGGCTGGCCCACTGCATCCTCATGGCCCAGGGCACAGCTCTTCCATGGGGCCATCTCACTGTACGCATGAATTTGCTGTCTGCATGTCGCGTTGATGATTGATTGATTCTGAGGGCTTACCTCAGTGCATGGCACATAGTAGGCAAATCACAGGTCCAAAGGCTTATTTTCTGTACATCAATAATTTGAGGGTGAATTGTATGTATGTAGGGATGTTACCATATCATGGAAAATACGCAGCGGTATCACACCATCACAAATTCCTGTGTATTTTTCTATTTCCTCTAGTAAATTTGTTTCTTCTCTCCTTTTCCCCCACTGCAGGACTCAGCTCTCAGCACTGCCTTTTAAACTCTTACATTTTCTTTATTTACAGTCAAAATTGTTTGCAATACTCCACACCTTCTGGCTTCCAGCTGGTACTTGTATTCAGGTGCAAACAAAAGCAAGACAAACACATATTGCATCTGTACCTTGAAACAGCCTCAACTCCAGGTGGTTGAAAGGACTCCCTGGGGCACCTGAAATTCAGGTGGGGCCTTAGCAGTGTTTCAAGTCCAGCCCACCTGTAATTCCCCTTTCCTCTTTGCTGCGGGGCAGTGTGCAGAACAGATCATTCAAGTTCTATTGGGAGGGCAGCAGTGAGTGGGGGCTGGTTTTCCAAAGTGTGCCCAGCCTTGGCTTCCCTTGAGGTCACAGCCAGAGGACTTCACGTGTCTACCACTGTTTCCCAAAGAGCATTCTCCTCCTGGACTGACAGGGAAAATCCAGTTGCCTATGGTTTTTCTCCTGAACTCCCGTGCTAGGGACAGTCTATGTATGGAGCCAACCCTCTAAGAACCAATGTACTCAGTCCTTGTGGGCCAGGTGGGGGTTCGGACTGTCCCTGTCACTGCTCAGGGTTACCCTGGAGCACCCACGTATGTCAAGGCATGTCAACACTTCCATTACAGGCTCTCCTGCCACTGATTCATAACATCAGCACAAATAATCACCTGGCTTCATCCTGGCAGGAAGAAAAGATCCCAATAGCATAGTTAACAAGGAGGTAATGTGTGCAAGTAGTTACGTATTCGCTAATTGTTTTCTGACTGGGAGAACCAGATACACTGTGGCAACACTGTCTCTAGCCCCACTGCTTTCAAACTTTCCTAAGTGGAAATGAATGTGAATCAAAGAGGAGGAAGGGTTAATTGAGCTACCTAAAAGATGAAGTGGGCTTAAAACAGAGAGGTCTTCTTTTGGTGTTTTACTTGAGTTCCTTTCTGCCAAGACATGAAGAAAGCTCCATAACACCTTACACAACACTTCCCGTTTTCTTAATTCTTCTAAAATTCTTTTCTTTAAGGTTCAGTTTTTAAAATTGGCAAATCAATTAAGAAGGAAGTCCATTTCCTTATGGCACAGCTTAATAAGAGACCCAGGATAAAAACTCCAGTCTTCATTCCCAGGATGATGGGGGGGAGGGGACTATGCAAAACTTCAAAGAAAACCCCTCCCTACACACCCCTCCCCCCTTGCGTGGGTGTTTCCTTCATCCCACTACCACCAGTGTTGGTTTTTATGTGAGCATAATTGTGCTTTTGTCTTGAAGTTGGCTCACCCCTCTACACTCCAGCCTGAGATCCCCTGGCCCTGAGCCCGGGGTGGGGCTTTGCCCTCAGAACTGTAAATAATGGTAATTACCTTTACAAACTTAAATTTTTTTTTCCCCCAAGGCCAAGAATACCCAAAGTCTAGAGCATTCTATATAACCCCTTGTGCGAAAATCTGTTAGCATGAGCATGATAACTAAAAAGAGGACCTTCCTTGTGGATTGACCAAAAGGACAAGAAAACCACCAGCGCTCAGCTGCCCACGGATTGCTCTGGGCTGGGGTGTTCTTTGCTTCCACTGTCGTGGTGACGGAAGTCCAAATAAAAGGAGTAAATATTGAAGTAAAATTTAGGATTTGTTCTCGCTACTCCCACAGAAGATTTTATGAATTGGACTGAAGCAAAAGCACATTCCATATGCCTGCTTAGAAACCCCTGTGGAGAAGAGTTTTGCCGCCGGAATGTCCAAACTGTGTGATTTCTGAGGCATTACTTCCTACAGTATCTCTGCTTGACAGCACCCATTGTTCTGTTAAGTTGACAGACATCCAAGCTTTTGCCTCATTAGATTATCACCATGGTGCCGAGGCTATAATTTCTGCACAATCTTGGTATTTTATTTCATACGCGATCACTAGCAGCTGCGGTCCATCTTCAAGATCAAAACAATTACTGAAAATTCAAATTTTAAAATGCAATTGCTTTTGGCCACACAGTAGACCAAGACTCATAGAGAAGTTTTGATATGTGAATGAGAGAGACTGGCTTCTAGGCCACAGAGTTCCTTTGATTATTTTACTTCCAGATTAACTGGTTTGAGGGTGGAGACCTGAACATCTGGACAGATGCCCTCAACCTAGCATGGCTTCGTTTCAAAGCCCATGTTGAAGCCAAAGACCCAGAGTAGGAAGCTTCCGGGGCATGTGTGATGACTGGAAATTTACTAAGACTCCTGAAGTGTCAGAGTTGTCTGCACATCATTTTTTCCACTCGGAGGTCAAACATTGCTCTATGACCATGGGGGGTAAGGAAGTCATGCTTTGTGCCCATATCATGGTGTGCTCTAGGCATTTAAAGGATTAAGAATGTTCATCTGTGAGGTTTCTGGTGTTGAGACAGGTGATTTATAATATACCTCTCAGAACATGAAGCCATCTGAGCCACAAACCCATCCCTTCATTGACATTCTCTTTCCCTTGGCTCTGGACTGCTGAGGGGTCCACCCTGGGGCTCAGGGGAACTTGTCATGTGGCCTAACAGCCATCCCTGTTTAGGAGCCTCCCTTGCCCTTGGCCTCGTTCCAAACGTTCCAATCTGGTGGAGGTTCTGGGAGCCGCTGGTGCCCCCCCCCGGGTTGGTTCCTGCGTGCGCTGAGCCCTGCAGGCCCCGGGCTCCCTCAAGCCAGCCCCCGCGAGCGCCCGCAGGCCCCAGCTCCTCCCGGGAGGCCGACGCGGCTGCGGGTCAGCGGCCCCTCTGCCACTCACCCCACAGCAGCTCGTCTGGTGGCGAAAGAGAAAAGCTGGGGGCAGTTGTCCCTGGGGGCGGGGGGCGCCCCTCGCAGGACCTCGGGCCGACCCGGCACAGGCCCAGGACAGCTGGCGGCGCGGCCGACTCGCTCGCTCCGTCCACCGAGGGCGGCGCCGTCCACCTCGGGGCACCCCAGGGGCGGGCAGAGGGCCGGGACTTGTTCTCAGCCTTGGAGCGAGCCTCTGGCTCATGTAGGGGACGAAGGGGTTAACTCCTCTGGGTAAAACATTGTCAATCACTGGTGACTGCCACCAGATGAAAAACAAGCTGCACCTGTACACGGCAATTGAGGAGACTCTGGGCAGCTATTTTTCTCTGGTGCTTTGTTCTGCCAGCTGCCTCTGCGCCTTGGATGCAGGTGGAAGCATGGACTTTGCTGTCTATAAAAAAATTTAATGGTGAAGATCAACTTCCGCTTCACCTCCCCAGGGATCAAAGTTTTGGGGCTTTTTTTCTTCCTTGCACTGAAAGACTAGTAGAGCAAAGCTCGGTGCCCACAATGGGTATGTTGTCCAGATGCCCATTCTCCCCAGAAAAGTAGCAGGAGCTCTTTCGTGAGTCATAGGTTTTCTCCCCAATTTGAAGGAAGTAAGGGGAGCAGGGAGATGTCTGCCTCCTCGGGGTGGAGTGAAGCATCTGCTGGAAGGAGGGCCAGCGACGGCAGCTGGGAACCTCATCACTCGCACTGCGTTTCCTCGGGGCCACCATCAGGAGCCGGTGGAGACCACGTGGAAGTGACAGGCTCTGTGCCTGGGAGCAGGAGGGATGCCCTGACAGACACAGGGCCTCATCTCCTGGAAGTGGGGTGTCACAAGTCTAATATCTGGTCAGGTTACTGGCCAAGACAGGATCAGTGGCCGATAAAATGTGTAGGTAGAAAAGAAGCTTCAAAGGCAGACACTCTGGATTAGCTACTACAAGAAACTCCGAATGGCAGACCTCACTGATGACACTGTCCAAGTTGCTGTGTTAATTCAATATTTACTGCCGACCAGGTGCCAGGCACAAGAACTAGCTATTGGATGTACAGAGGAAGTTCTTATGGACTGAATCGTGTCTCCCCAACATTCATACGTTGAGGGACACCTGGATGGCTCAGTGGTTGAGCATCTGCCTTCGGCTCAGGGCATGGTCCTGGGGTCCTGGGATCGAGTCCCACATCAGGCCCCCTGCATGGAGCCTGCTTCTCCCTCTGCCTGTGTCTCTGCCTCTCTCTGTGTGTCTCTTATGAATAAATAAATAAAATCTTTTAAAAAAATCATACATTGAATTCCTAACCCCTAATACATGGAAATGTGACTACAGTTGGAGATGGGGCCTTCAAGGAGGCAAGCCAGTTAAAATGAGGCCATTGAGGTGGATGCTCATCCAGTCTGACCGGTGCCTTTCTGAGAAGAAGATGGCCACCTGAGCCGCCCATTACAGTGGTGACCAAGACGAGGGCCTCACCCTCACCGAGCTTGCACTCTATTGAAGAACTCACAATCTCATGCCCATACAAGCAAAGGAAAAAGAGAGGTGACTTTTAAACCTTGCCTAGGCAGCCAGAGTCAGTAAAAGAACCAGGACCAAGAATTCCAGCTGGAATTTGGATGGATTTTGTTATGGCACATATGGCCATTATCCTTTATTTCTTTTTTTTTTTTTAATTTTTATTTATTTATGATAGTCACACACAGAGAGAAAGAGAGAGAGAGAGGCAGAGACACAGGCAGAGGGAGAAGCAGGCTCCATGCACCGGGAGCCCGACGTGGGATTCGATCCCAGGTCTCCAGGATCAAGCCCTGGGCCAAAGGCAGGTGCCAAACCGCTGTGCCACCCAGGGATCCCTATCCCTTATTTCTAAATTAAGAGTTAAACAGTATTATCGCTCTGCTTCAACATGAGAAAGCAAGAAGTCCTGATCTGATCATGCAGTGGGGGAGGGAGGAAGTCTAACACATCTGACCTAAAAGGTTCAATGCAAAAGAACTGTGTGGCCAAATACACATCACGTGCAGACATATCACAAATATGTGGGCTTAAGCATTACCAGTAGAAGCAGAGGAAATCTGTATATTTTTATAATCACTACACAGTTACTTATTTTAGATTGTTTTCTTGAAAGTTGTTAGTTATTTCTTTTTAACCTCACTGGCCCATACTTACTGCCTCAAAGGAAGCATAACATAAGATAAAAATACAGAAGTTGCTATCCGGAGTTCAACAGGTTAAAAGAGAGCTGAAAATAGCCCCTAGGCATGTCATATGGTTGGCTGACTATTTAATCCTGTGATATGTAAGAGAAATGGAAATGATCTAGTCTGAACATCTACCAACTGTCCAAGAAGCTCTCCTGTTCGAGGGATCTTTGAGCATGGTCACCGGGGGGACGGAGTTCAGTATTCCCAAGGGCGAGAATAAGGTTGTTGTATACTGACTGGATAAAACTATGACAGAACGCGGAATTCCTGTTGTGCGGATAACACGCTCACTCTATGTTTGGATATTGTGATTCTGCCCAAACAGACAAGAGCCCCTGTTGTATAGAAATGGAAATGGGTAGGGTCTCAGATAAAGGAAGAAGTCATGACTTAAAACTTAGACTCCTATAAAAGCTTCACCACACCACTTAGGGAGGTGTGGAGACCCAAGACTAGAACCCAGAATGAGGACTGGGTGAAAGGGCCTGATGCAGATGACAAAGTAAAATCTCTTTTTTGGTCTTAAGTACAGTTGCCAGGTAAAATTGGAGCTTCCCAGTCAAGTCTGAATGTTAGATAAGCAATTTTTTAGTTATAAATATATCCATGCAACTTCTGGAACATGCAATATTTGGGATGTACTACACTGAAAAATTCTTTGATATGTATCTGGGATTCAAATTTAACTGGGTGTCCTGTATTTTTTGTTTGTTTGTTTTTTGCTCCTGTGTTTTTATTTGCTAGACCTGGCAATGCAATCTTAATGGCAAATACCAGCTTCCTTGCAGAAAGGAAGTAACATTTGTTCCCTGTTTGTAGTGATGGGCCTAGAGCTGGTTCATGTCATCTGTGAAACTGTACTCATCTTTTGGGGTTCGGTCTGAACCATCTCTCTACATGGTATGTGGTACGAGAAGCACAGCAGGTCTAGAAAGATCAAGAAACCAAACAGTATAAACCCGATAGCTTATCCTTCTTGAGCTCTCTTGGTGTTCTAGACTTTTCTACTCTCTTAGCATCAAATGAAGTATTCTAGAATTCTAGGCTGTCTCAGCTGCTAAGGGGACAAACCTAAGGAAAGGATTTGAGCCATACTACAGCAGAAGTGGTAAAAGCACATCCTAGTACCCCAGGGGACAACAAGTGGTGAAATCAAGGAGACAAAATTGGAGCCATTTGGCCAGCTTCCCCTTCCTACCTGGGAGGCTGTAGCATTTGCTTCCCCAAGTGTGAAGAAATCACACAGAAGGCAGAGGCTCCCTGGTTCTGTTGTAGCTACTCCTTCCATCTCGAGTCAAAGGATTTCTCAATTAGTCAACTGACATTTAGAGAGAACCCACCATGGACCAAGCACAGTTTCAGTCTGGGGATTTAACAGCCTCAGGCATTGCCTGCACCACAGAGAGCCTCTGGCCTCACAGGGATCCCCATGCTACTCTTAGACTCAGCCCTGGCCTGGACCTTGCTGTCCAGCCCACCATCTGCCTGACCTCAAAGAGGCTCATTCAGTTCCTATCTATTGCCCTTCAGTGTGGAGGAACCAAGGAACGCATTATAGACACTCATATTGTGCTTGGATTCCATTTAATAATTCACATAAGCCCAGAGTTCTTTACTTTCATCCCAGCTTGTTCACCCAGGAGCTCACCCTGCCCCTCACCCGAAGGCCATCCAGTTCATTCCCACAATGCCATGCGTTCCAGGTATATATGAATTGAATAACCATGTCCAGTGTAGCCCCACTCCCTGTCACTATCACATTGCCCTACTTCATGCTCCTCACTGCATTATATGACTATCTGCAATTATTTCCTTTTTTTGTTTGTATGTTTGCTAATTATATCTTCCTAAATTAGAATGAAAGCATCATAAAAGAAGTGAACACATCATTCATTCACCATTGGACCTCCAGAGCCTAGAATAGGACTTGACATTGGTAGGCACTTAACAGTTTATTTAATGGATAAGAATCTGAATGAGGGATGCTGGGTGGCTCAGTGGTTGAGTGTCTGCCTTCGGCCCAGGGCGTGATCCTGGGGTCCCAGGATCAAGTCCTGCATCAGGCTCCCTGCATGGAGCCAGCTTCTGCCTTTGCCTGTGTCTCTACTTCTCTCTGTGTGTGTCTCTCATGAATAAATAAAATCTTATTTATTTATTTATTAGAGAGAGAGAGAGAGAGAAAGGCAGAGACACAGGCAGAGGGAGAAGCAGGCTCCATGCAGGGAGCCCGACGTGGGACTCGATCCCGGGATCACACCCTGGGCTGAAGGTGGCGCTAAACCGCTGAGCCACCAGGGCTGCCCAAATAAATAAAATCTTAAAAAAAAAAAAAAAAGAATCATTGAATAAATGAGGGATCCATCATATCGCTTATTCCAGGCAATCTGTGACATGCATGGGGTGGATCTAACGCACTAGAACCTGGCTGCACTTGGAAGATGTTAACTGTGTCTTGTAAGGATGATGAACATATGCTCAGTTTCCTCAGGGGCACGTCTGGCACTGTGTTTGTCCTCCTTATTGAGGTCAGGGTCACCAGCCGGACACCTGCAGCGGGAGCCTGGGAATCAGCCTTGTCACCTCCTTTTCTATTTTCTTCCCTGTACTTCGAAACTATAAGCAGTATTGTTTTTTCTACTCAGTTGTGAGGACCTAGAAAATGACCTTTCTATCTCCATCCCCACCTCCTCCATGTATACTAGCCAGGGTTCTCCAGAGAAATAGAACTAACAAGGTCAATAGGATGTATGTGTATATATGTGAGCCTGCTTCACTTGCCCTCCCCAAAATTTTTGAGAGAACCCAATACCCTACATTATGTCCCCTTCTAGTTGAAAACCCTAGAGAGGTCACCTCCACTCACCCCACTCCCAGTTTTATTGCCATATAATTGGCATTCAGCACTGTATAAGTTTAAAGCATGGAGCATAATCTCTTGATTTATGTATGTTGTGAAATGAGGCCACAATAAGTTTAGTTAACATCTATCACCTTATATAGATACCAAAAAAAAAAAAAAAGAAGAAGAGAAAAGTTATTTTTTCCTTGTGTTGAGAACTTTTGGGATTTACTCTCATGGCAATGTACAAAGATATACAACAGTGTTAACTATAATCACTGTCTTGTGGATTACATTCCCAGGACTTATATATCTTCTATCTGGAAGTTTACATCTTTTGACCACCTTCACTGGGGACCTTAGTCTTTTCTCTTAGAGCCTTCTACTGATTGGATGAGGCCACCCACGTGATGGAGGGTAATCTGTTTCAGTCAAAGATTTAAATGTTAATCACGTCTAAAAAATATCTCCACAGCAACATCTAGAATGTGTTTGACCAAACATTGGCACCATAGCCCAGCCAAGCTGACACATAAAATGAACTGTCACAGATGACTCTGTGCCTCCAACCAATCTCCCCCAGTGTGCCTTCAGTATTATAGTGAATGAAAAGCTAAAAACTATTTCTAAGACTCCCTTGCAGCTAGGGTTCTTAACAGGGCTGAAACTAGAGGGATCCAAGAAAGGCACCTCACTCACAAAATTTCAGGTGACATCAAAAAACTTATTCCAGACAAATAATGCTAATGTGATGTTTCTAAAAATTAAAATGTGATGCACTATTACATTATGTATTATAATATTATTATGTTTCCTTTTGCCTTTGGCTCCAACATGGCTTGGCATGTCACAAGCTTCTTAACCTTAATTTGTTTCACCAATAGGATGCACTCATATGAAATCTGGAAAGCAGAAATGACATGGAAGATATCTTGCTATGCTAGTTTCTGTTGGCAAGCACAATTATGCTCCAACACCCAGCCAGGCACTCGCTGCAATTGAGACTGGGCTGAGGCCTGTATGTTTTGCTGTGCAGATGGAGAGGATGCAGCATGGCTCTAGAACCACTGCTTGTGACAGCAGCTCCTATTACAGCTAGGGTTGGCTCTTGCTGAAACTGAGAGTGCTGCATGTGGCCTTCTCACTCCTCTCTTTTCTTATTGAGATGGGGATAAAATTCCCAGGCAGGCCATTTTGCAATGTTATTCATTCCTAGAGGTTGACCTGGAGTCTGCTTCTTCCACCTTTCCAGAAATGTTAGAAAGAACCCAGTTCCCTACATCATGTTTCTTTCTGGTTGAAACACCTAGAAAGGCTGCTGTTTCCTGTGCCTGAACCCCAACCAATGCCATCACCTCTCTTGGATCCATTCCATCCCTCCCAGCCCCACTATCCTGCCCTTATTCAGATCCGCTTTTTAATCTCCCCCACCCCTCTAATATTGTTTTCATTTGACCTTCAACTCACCCCCTTTACACATTTCTTTTTCTGCATTCTCTACTCCCCATTCAGAATTGTCCTCTTCCCTGAGGGTCACACTTTGCCATGTAGATTCACCCTGTTGCTAAAGATTTAAGTAACATCAGCACATCTTATGGGAAGTCTGGTGTCAAAAATCCAATATGGAAGGTCTATAGAATTTCTTTAGATTCTCAAGGAGCTTACATTCATCTCTTATCTACAGTCTCCACTGAATTCTTCATTTCTTGATTTTGCACATTCCGTATCCTCTCACAAAGTTTTTTTATGCATAGAAGTTCTTACTGAACACTTACATGCAAAGCAAACTCTTTTTAAAAAGTCCTATATCTTCTCTGCCATGCTGCTCAGCAATTCCAGATTTCATCCTTTCTTGTCTATTTGCTACATCTCCCAAAGAAAGAAAGCAAAATTCTTTATTTTTCCAATTTTCTAGAACACTTCATTTCTTCTCCCCTCTCTGTATAGATTTGGTCCTATTGTTCTACATTCAGTTGGCCAATCAACATTTTCTTCCTATAAAGTGCCATTACTTCTCAAGGAAAACTTCCTCTAGCGCTTAGTTTGGGAATATGAGTTGGTAAGAGCTAAATTACTGCAGATAATTGTATTAAGGTGCTAGAAGTTCATGGGAGCCTCCTGGGAAAAGAGGCAAGAGACGCAGGTGAGAAGAGGAAGGACCAGGAAAATGGCTAGAAGCCAGAACACTCCATAAGGTGGTCTGCCCTGTGAAAATGGGGAAGGGAGGTGGAGAAAGAACTTCCAAGAACAAAAAGTCTGGTGTTCAACAAAAGCCCCACAGATGGAGATTGTGTAGCATTTATGAGTACAGGCTCTGAATCTCTGACCATACTCAGAATTCAACTCTACCACTAACTAGCTCTGTGACTGGTAAATCCCTCAACTTCTTCTACCTTCCTTTCCTTTTTAATAGAATGAAGGTAATAATTGTTTTTTTTTTAAGTTTATTTCCTATGATTATTGAAGGATTAAATAAGATAATATATGAAAACCATCTGACAAAACAAGCCAGTTGTCTGGAAATGTTGGTTCTGATGATGACAAACAACACTGAGCAGATGTTATTATTGCTGCCATGTAAATTGACATGATCTCCCAGAATCTTCAACTAAAAGTCTGTGAGTTTGTTCCAGAATATTAAAACAACTGAATTCCCCATTCTGGTTGAAGCAGTCATGAAAATATGGGCAGGAAAATCCATAAACTGGCTGAATGCAAGCAGAATCAATTGCTCCTGGACACAAACATGCAAGCTCCTGGGGAAGTAACCAAAGCTTGGGAGTTGACTTTCCTAAGGCTGGGGAGGGAGGGAGGGGTCAACTGCACCAGATCTGAAAGGGCAAGGACAACCCAGCTGTCACCTGAGTTAACTGTGCTTTGAGCAGTCACTACAGAGATGCCTGGCCACCCAGGCTGTCCTCTGACACTTGTGGTTGTCACTTGCAGCGCTTCTGTGTTGAGAAGAATTTTGAAGAGTTGCCTAACCTCAACCTGAGCTTGTAGGACCTTGACTGATTAAGGACCCCTGTCTTGACCTGAAGATGTTCCATCCATGTCTAGAGTCTGCAAACTAAAGTCCATGAGCCAAATCCAATCTACCACTTGTTTTTATATGACCCATGAGCTGAGAATACTTTTTATATTTTCAGATGGTTGAGAAATTTTATAAAAGAATATTTCATGGCACATGAAAATGGCACAAAATTCAAATTTCAGTGTTCTTAAAGTTTTGGATTTGGTTAATTTAAAAAGTGGAAAAATACTCTTTCACTTTTGTTATTAGAGTGCCTACATAACATTCTAGATTTTATCACTTGGCCCAGAAAGCCAAGTAAAATATTTGCTATCTGGCCCTTTACAGAAAAAATCTGTCACCCTGCTTTACATAATCCAGAGGAGTCCAAAATATTGCTACACTGTGCCTTCCCCCACTCCGTCTCAAGGCTGTAGTTATTGTTTTTCACTTGGTTTTATCACATAAAAATGGTGGGTGGGAGCCCAAGAGGCCTATGGCTTGATTTCCTTTCTTTTGGTAGAAAATTTCTTTTTTAAATTGTCCCCTTAGTGACAAGTAGGTGGTAAGTCAATACTGCAAGCCCGATTGACTTTTTTTTCTTTTATCAAATGCTAAAAATAAGTTAGTAGCTCTCATCCTTCTCTGCTTTAATGACTAAAGGATCAAGTAGAACCACATCATTCTCATGTGAGCCTCTCAGTGTTTCTTCTATTTTCCTGGTGACTGCCAGGTCTACCTTACCTAGCTTTTATTTTTTTTTTTTTAAACAAAATAACAACAGCAAAAAAAGATTTCTTATCTGCTCACTACACCCACCCCTCCTCTCTGACTAATTGCAGACACCTGAAAAGGATTTGCTTTCTCAGTAAGATCTAGCACTTGGCTGCAGTAGCTGCCAGATGGGTACATTGTTCTCATGTCTATGGCCTTGCACATCTTCCCTGTTCCCAGAGGGTAGGCACCTTCCCCTTCCCCCTAAAATACTGGGTGCCCTTTCCCCAGAAAAACTGTGTGAACTTTGAATTTTTTCAATGTAATCATTTCCCTGATAATTACATTATAATACCAATGGAGCTTATCTTCATTTCTGATAGCTCTTCAACTGTCACTGACTCCTGAAACTTTTTCTTGCCACCCCCCCTCCCCGCCCCCATCCAGTGCATGGTTAATCATCTGTTAAATGTGTAAGAGCTTGAACGGAGTTGCCTATTTATTTATTTATATTTTATTTTTTAAATATTTTATTTATTTATTCACGAGAGACACAATGAGAGAGAGGCAGAGACACAGGCAGAGGGAGGAGAAGCAGACTCCGTGCAGAGAGCCTGATGCGGGACTCAATCCCAGGTCTCCAGGATCATGCCCTGGGCCCAAGGCAGGTGCCAAACCACCAAGCCAACCAGGGATCCCAAGGAGTTGCCTTTTTAAAGATTCTTTCAGAGGAGAGAATAAATTCCTTTATAGAGTGAATAATAATACCCTAATTATATGTTCTGGGCATTCTGATTTTCTTGTTCAGATTTTCTTAGGGTTTGCACCTCAGTAATAATATTCCCTCTTCTCTGAAAACTTCTCTCCCGAAGCCTATTTGTTCAATCACCAACCATTTACTTCATTTTTCTTAATTGATTTTACAAAGGCACTGTAAGCTCTTTTTGACAAGTCCAACAAGAGAGTTATAAAGAAAATCACTCTTCCCTCCTTCCTCCAGTCCTGCTCGCTTGGTTAACTAAAGATTGAACTTAGGATTTCCTCCATCCAGTTTGCTACATTCAGATAGACGAAAACAAATATAAGGAGCTGTTTTTTCTAACTTCCACAAAAAGTAGAGGCATATCACTCTGATACATGTGGATCTAACTCATTCTTCTTAGATAGAACTAAGATATTCTTATTGTAGAACTATTGATGATATTCCATTGTAGAACTATTGATGTCTTGGGAAATAGACTTTCAATTCAACAAACATTTACTTTGCACAAAATAAATGCCAGACCCTTTGATAAATGCTGGAGAGAGGAAAATGAACAACATATCATCTTTGATGGGAAAGTCAAGTTCCCATCTGGGAGATTAAACAATTGCATGTGAACATGAAGTGCTACAATAGAGGAGTGTATAGTCATACAGAGATGGAACAGACAACTTGGAGGGAGATTCAAAATATTCTGGAGATAAAAGCAACAGAAAAGGGGGGAAGGCCCAGGCTTAGGGAACAGCATGTGCAAAGCCAGGGAAGCTTGAAGGAGCATGGCACCCACAGGGGAACAGGCTAATTAATGCACAGTGTGGTGCAGCTGGAAAGGGGCAGAATGGTTGGCTGGCACCAAAGTGAATGGACTTGTATATCAAGCTAATCTGGGTTCAACTAGTAGGCTAGGAGTAAAGGGGGGATGTGTAAGGGTTTTAAGCAAGAGAATGGATCCTGTTTTCTGAAAGATGTTTGGAGAGCACCTGCGGATGAATTTGTGAGGAAAGATCAGAGAACAGTAGATGACAAGAAGCAATTGACATAATCTAGTCAAAAGAGGGTGATGGCCTGAGGCAAGGCAGTGGCCAGAGAATGGAGGGCAGAGGATAGGAATTAGCTTTTTGAGGTGACGCCAGTAGGACCTGTGGGTAGACTGAAGGTGTGTCAGTCCAAGAGGGCTTTTAGCTTGGGCAATCAAAGACACCCCTTGAAGGAAACACAAGGGAGGCAGATCTGCCGAGGAGAGGTGACCACTTCAGTTTTGCACATGCTAAGTTTGAGATGCCTATGAAAACATCTTGGGCTTTTTGAACATTTTCCAAATACATGACAATGATGACCCTCCTAAAGTATTTCATTTAACTCTGTGATTGGTTTTCCCCCTTCACAGAGAAAAAGGAGTGAAATGACTCAGTAGGGTTCCAACCACAGAGTCCAGTGTCAGGAGATGGGAGCTATGCAGCAGCAGGGACTCTACTACCACACTCAGTGCCTCTGAGTGAATTCACAAAGGGCCTCCTCCAGCTGGAAAACTGCAAAATGTGACCCTCTGGGTAGATCAGAAGTAGATGGTATCTTTCCAGTGGGTTGAGGCACACATGCCAGAAGGCATGGCTAGGACAATAGACTGTGAGTAGGATTCCATGGTGCCACCCCTGGTCAAGCATTTGTGTGCAAGTCCCATTCTGCACATTTATAGGAGAAGCCCCAAAGGTAGCCTGTCCCTAGTGAATATTTCTTCCAGAGTGACCATGGTCACCAATGACCTCTTAATTGCCTAATCTAACCAATATTTGTCATTCTACATCTTACTTCATTCAGTAAACACGCAACATTCCACTCAATGACAAGCACGTGGATGTCAGAGACACTGTAAAGAACAAGACTTGCCCTTAAGATATTCTTGAACCAATAGGGAAATCTGAAGGGACAACCTCCAAATCCCATTAATACAAGATGAATGCTTCCATGCCAATAGATACAAAGTATAGCAGTGTGACAAAAATAAAAGATACTTCGGATGGAGGTATGGAAACCTTCAGCGACTTTCCCAGGGTAAACGGAAATCTCCAAGATGGACAGGGTTCCCTGAAGGATCTTCCACTGAGGGGAAGCCTGTGGTTGCCAGACACAGTCAGGGGATGGGCTCCATCAGAACCACTCATAAAGCTTTTTAGGGCCCCAACAATGGGGATCTTTGCGACATAAAAAAATCTGACAAGGGAAGGAAAATCACAGAATTTATCCTTGGAGAATACCATTTTTTTCTTTTAAGGACATTCACTATAATTTTTGAAATACAAGACCCAGGAGCTGAGTTAGAGGGGGAGACTGATGCAAACGGCTAAACCACTCTGCAATGAAGGGGTTACAGAGGAAGATGCCTCTAATTCGGGCACCTTCTGGATTGTTCCCAGAGGAAGACCCCCCAATAACAGATGTTTTGGAGGGTTGGAGAGGAGGGAAATTGTCTTATCAGTTTGGGCTGCTGTAACAAATTAGCAGAGAGTGGGTGGCTTAAACAACAACCATTTATTCCTCACAGTTCTTGAGGCCAGCAAGACTGAAAATAAGATGCCAATTCTTTTGCTTCTGGTGAGGGCCTGCTTCCTGTGTGGAGATGGCCACCTTCTTTCTTATTCTCACTTGACACTTGGAAGGACATTAATCCCATCATGTGGCTCCACGTTCCTGACCTCATCTAAATCAAATCAACTCTCAAGACCCAACTCCCATATATATATATTTGTCACATTAGGGGTTAGAGCCTCAACATAGACATTTGAAGGGAACACAAACATCCTGTTGATAGCAGGAAGGAACTTGAAACTGGGGTAGAGAAGGTGAGAGAAGATGGGAAGAAGGCCCTCTGGGGCAGGACATGGGTAAGGTCAGGGCATGGATAAGGTCAGGGAATAAGGATATGACATACCTAGTGATAAGCATCCAGTTACTTCTCTAATGGTGAGAAAGGTCATGTCATTTTAGGAGCCATAGTGTGTGATAGTGAACATTATCTGCTTTCCTATTTTGCACACTCTTTAGTCTTCCTCCAATTTAGGTTTATTAATCCCTAATGAAGTGCAAACCGGTGGTGGTGGTGCCCTGGGGGAAGGAGGGAAAGGGTCCATTGGAACAAAGAAAGAATAGGCAGAGACCAAACAGATCAAGGAAAATGTCCTTGCTCTAGAGTTGCTCTAGAGTTGGGGTAATGAGAAAAAGATTAAACAAGGAAAATCTTGAAACCTTCTTCCCTTCAACTCAGGATACCTCAGAGCCATCTAGGAGGGAAATTAAATTCCTGTGGAAATAATACATCATGGAAGCTTGAGTTCTTTCCTGTGGTTGTAGTTATTTCTCTGAATCCAAAAAGCTGGAGGACTTGAAAAGTGAAATATAAATACCGATTTCCTTTCTGTGTCTACTGGCTCCAAAAAATTCTGATTCCGAAGGTTCGTGGTAGGGTCATGCCCAGATGGCTCTGATGGGTTACTAGACTCAGGGGCGATGGCCATCAGCTTTGGAGACCAGTAGAGTTTCAAGGAGGCGTATTTTGCCTTAGAAAGCTCACCTTGGAGCTGGATGATGGTGGGCTGACGGGGCAGAGGTTGGAGTGGGAGGCTCAGTCAGGAGAACGCACGGGCCACCTGACCCTGGGCCCTCCCCAGGCTTCCTGCGGTGCACACTCTCAGGGCACCTGTCATTTGTCCTGCCATTTTGTCTTACCACTTCCTTCCTCCTAGTGAGCATTCTCCTTGGCATCGAAGTGTCTTTCATTTATAATTCCCACTGTTTTTTGCTGAAGGAAAGTAAAACCCAGCATGTTCGTCTTTCATCAGCGTGCCACCTCTGGGAGACAAGGACAGAGCCAAGGCCACATGGGCCTAATATCTGAGTCCCAGCTTTGGAATCCTGCTAGCTTCTACCTTTTATATCTTATCAGAACATCAGGAAATTGCTAAAATAAACGCCCCCTTTTTGCATTAGGCTAGGCTAGGCGTAACTTGAGTTTCAAAAGAGGAGCCTGGCTTCTTCCCCAGGCAAGTACTCCAATATTTCCCTACTTAACAGTAAAAAGCTGAAAAAAAAAATTGGATATTGCTATGCTTACAAAATGACATTTAAGATGTGTACTTAATTACAGCTGAGAACAGGCAAACTGCTTTAGGGGATTTTCTCCCCTTAGAAGTGCGTCTTGTGCTTTTAATTTGAGGGACAAAATGTAACAATTACTGAGCATAATACAATTGTCTCCTGACCCACGCAGCCTCCACCCCGTGCATGGCCCTTTTTAATGTAAATGTGGGCAATACCAGGAAATGCGCAGGACACAGTATTTGTGCTGTCCGGTATCTCCAGTCTGTCTATTTGGAGTCTTAGGTAAATATGCCCCCAGCCACGGAGCACGGCCACATGTGAGTGCTGCAGCCTCTTGTACCAAGTGCCTCCTCCCTATGTTCTGATTAGCATCTCTCAAATCCACTGTAAGGTTGTGGCGTTCGAGAACAAAAGACACTGTACCGGAACTTTAAACAGTAAGTGCCTTACCTGGGAAAAACCATTAATACATCATTCTTTTCCAAACATCAGGCGACTCATATGTAAAGGCTCATCCCACTCTGGTCATGATCACTTTAACACTTCATATATAATATGAAGCTGTATACAGCATAGGCAGTGCATATATAAACGTGGTTTCCTTAATAGTATATAATCCTCTGCTCCCATACAAGGTAATACGTGTATTACATATAAATACATGCCTCATTATTTGAGTGTTACATATCATGCTAACATTAGTACTCATAATAACTATATAGCATTCAAAATGCTAATTGTCATTTTTCAGAGTCCAAGCATTTGTTTTGGGAGAACAAGGCCACAGCTCTTATTGTTCTAACAGTGTGGCCAGCAGCTGGCTTTACCACAATGAGACCCATTGTTGGGTAAATGGAGTCCCTCAGGTGAATGTAATTATGCAAATCCTTCCCTAACTACCAGCACTCTCTTGGCTCTCTCCCCGGTGGCCTCCCACCAGTGGGAACACTGTCACATTTCATTATGGGAGGCCTCACTTGTTTGCTGGGTATCCTCCCCACAGTTTTAGGCCTGATGGCCAGAGAGAACCTGCCACTGGCCCTGCCCCCATAGGCCTTCTAGGCCCACTCAGGAGCTCACCAGAAGACCAGATCCTTTCCATCAACTGACACATTTCTTCACATGAGCCAAATATTGAAAAACATACCTTTAATTCCCCAAGGCGTTGTTTACCCCCGAGTCAAGGCAGGTAAGGCAGGTCTGCACACAGGCAATTCTTTTTTTTTTTTTAATAAAATAATTTTTTATTGGTGTTCAATTTACCAACATACAGAATAACACCCAGTGCTCATCCCGTCAAGTGTCCCCCTCAGTGCCCGTCACCCACTCACCCCCACCCCCGGCCCTCCTCCCCTTCCACCACCCCTAGTTCATTTCCCAGAGTTGGGAGTCTTTATGTTCTGTCTCCCTTTCTGATATTTCCCACACATTTCTTCTCCCTTCCACACAGGCAATTCTAATGCCAGAGGTGAGAAAGGTAAGATAAGGTAGGATAAGGTCCTTTGCTACAGATGATGGGAGTTATGTGGACACATGGTCAGGTGTTATACAACACACACACACATACACACACACACATATGGTTACTCTTCATTCACTCCAGAACACTAGCTTCCCCAATCCACAGACAAGAGAAAGCTGAGCTATATTGCTTATTTATTAACACAACTGTAGACATACCTAGAAATAGGGAACCTGGACAAAAAGATCTCTTGAAAGTCCTCACCTTTTTAAATTTACATGAGTCACTCAGAGTGCAGGGGTCATTTTTTCCACATTTTTTGGTGATTTCCCACCATCACCAAAATAGAACGCTGCCTATAAGTGGATCCCACCAAGCTGAAACTAACCTCTGTTTACTTTCTAGAACTAGTTCAATGAAATAAGAATGTTGGTTTAGTTATCATATATTAATGAATAATATTTCATTTCTCAACATTCTGTTTGTTGTGCTCCCTGCTGAGTAGTAATTATTGATAAGAGAATGAATGTCAAGTAAAATAGAATAACAGTGAACCAAATAATGATTTTCTGGACATCTAAAGGAGTTTTAAAATGTGGATCCACTAATTACAAAATATATTTACTTTACTTTTTTTTTAAGTAGGCTCCATGCCCAATGTGGAGCCCAACACAAGGCTTGAATTTATGACCATGAGATCAAGAACTGAGCTGGGATCAAGAGTCAGAGGCTTAACTGACTGAGCCACCCAGGTGCTCCCAAAATGTATTTACTTTAAACCTAACTTGATGGAGCACCTGAGTAGCTCAGTCAGTTGGGTGTCTGCCTTTGGCTCAGGTCATGATCTCAGGGTCCTGGGGTCCAGCCCCACATCAGGCTCCCTGATCAGTGAGAAACCTACTTCTTCCTTTCTCTCTCCCTCTGCCTCTTTCCCTGGTTGTACTCTCTCTCTCTCAAATAAATAAATAAAATCTTTAATAAATAAACTTAACTTGACCATAAAATCCTCAAAGGTGATCCTCAAAGAATGAGATATTTTAAATCCCGGAGGCTCTGTAAAATATGTAAAACTGTCATTAAGTGTATGAAACTGAATTTGGGTTAGCAGAAGGAGAGGGGTCAAATTTAGTGGATGAGAACTCATAATTCAGGGCAAGACCAGGCATGAGGGAAATTAGGAGGGAGGACATTTGCTTGTCCCTTCTGTCACACAAAAACTGTATAACTACTGTGGCAGGCAGTGGGAAGAAGAAAGCTGTGTGGGGGTAAGAGAATAGGGTTCTGTGTATTTTTAAGGTTTTTGGTATCCTGTAGTTCCTTTGTTTGTTTGTTTAAGATTTTTTTATTTATTCATGAGAGACACAGAAAGAGAGGCAAAGACACAGGCAGAAGGAGAAGCAGGCTCCATGCAGGGGGCCTGATGCAGGACTTGATTCCAGGACCCTGGGATCACACACTGAACCAAAGGCAGACACTCAACCACTGAGCCATCCAGTTCCATTTTTAAAAAAAAGAAAAAAGATCAGGGCTCTGGTCATAAAACAGTTTTGCATAATCTTCCATAGAAACCTAACGTATCCTAGGTTTAGGTATAAGAAATAGGAACAAATTCATGTATTTGAACCTATTAAAACTATATTCAAGATTTGCCGAAAAGTAATACCTATATCACAAGTAGGAAATATAAACTAAGTTCTCTAACTAAAATGTTTAATCACATCCAAATTATGATAGCTTGAATTCGTCATTGTTTTTAGCTGTGATCTGTTTAGTCCTTTCCACTGGCAATATGCTGTGGCAAGTACTTTATTCATTTGAACATCTTCATTCTTTAAATAATCACATGAGCTAGGAGTTATCTCCATTTTACAGAAGAGGAAACTGAGGCCCAGCTAGATCAAGGAAGAAACATAAACGAGAAAGGAAATGAATCCATCAGAATGAGGTCTAAAGGTGGAGCGGATCCTAGGGCCCCCTGCCTTTCATGGCCTCTTCTCTGATTCTCCCTCGTGGAGACCTTGGCCTCAGTGACTCCACGGACACAGGTTTACAGTCCATGAAGCCGGAATATCAACTGTTGGGATTCTAACTGAAGATGAAGACTTCTCAGCTCTTGCTGGAAAAGCCACCAGTAAAAGCTACCAAGATGCTCTGTCGTGGGCACATCCTGCACTCCCTCCTAGCAGTACCTGGCATGTTGTGACATGTTTACGTGTGGGATAAGGAAAAGAACTAAAATAACGAAAAAACCTACTATTACACAAAATACTGCCTCAGTGAAGCAGGCAAGGAGTCCCATCCGATGTTCTGTATATAAAACACAATTTTTTTTTTTTAAAGATTTTATTTATTTATTCATGATAGTCACACAGAGAGAGACAGAGAGGCAGAGACACAGGCAGAGGGAGAAGCAGGCTCCATGCACTGGGAGCCCGACGTGGGATTCGATCCTGGGTCTCCAGGATCGTGCCCCGGGCCAAAGGCAGGCGCCAAACCGCTGCGCCACCCAGGGATCCCTAAAACACAATTTTTTATCTTGTCGACGGATGATGTATATGAATTTTAAACAATCTTGGCCACAGAACTCAGCTGACAGGATCCTTGCCCTGTTCCAGTTTATCGCTCATATCAGTTTCTGTAAGAGAATGCATTCTTTGCCCCGCACCAAATCACATCTGCTGCACAATACAGAATAGCCAGTGACCCCATAGGATTAAGCCAGATCGGCCCTCACAGCATGCTTAGGGCCCCTCGTTATTTATATAGGATTCTTAGTGTTGTAACACTTTGCTAACTATCAGCCACTGCTTTCTCCAGGGCTCCTTTCCAGGGCCGGTGGCACTGCATTCTGGGCAGTCATGGCCATCAAATGTTGTCTCCAGAAAGCTAAGTCAAACCTCACCTTGCAAGATATTCTAAAACCATAGATGTGAGCGCTTAAAAAAAGAACACCCCCCCACACACACACACACATACACACACCACCGCATCTCAACTTTAAAGATTTTTAATAACCTGCCAAAAAGACAGTTTTGCAACTGGAGGAGTAGGAGGCAGGAAATAGAGATCTTTTTCTTATGTTGTAGTTTGGGGCTTAAGTATTGAAAGGAAACAGGCACTTGTAGCTTTTCACAGCTGAGGACGCAAAGCGGGTATGGCTGTAAATCTGACATCTCTTCCGCCTGATGTTGTCAGCTCACAGACACTGCTGCCCATTGATCCCAAGCCAGAGCAGTGGTTTCTTGGGTTGTTTGAGGGGTTTTTTTGTCTGCCAGGCTGACAGCCATGGAAAGCTTAGAAATGACAAGTGAACAATAGACAGGTTCTATCATGTTGTTATTAATCACAAAAAAGGAAAGGCTGTGCCCTTATACCAGTAGGGCAAACCAACAGCAGGGGCATCCGTTCCTTTGCTTCCCTATCCTCTGACCAAACTCAGGAACCAAAGCAATCAGACAAGTGGGAGAGGGCTGGGAAGGGGGAGAAAACCAGTCCAAAGGCCAGATGTTCCCATTTTCTTAGAAAAAGCATCTTTGTGGCTAGGGTGATGTACATTGCTATCAGATAAAGGCTGGTATAGCAGCATGCTCAATGGAATGACTAATAGATAGTTTATTATTTGGTGGTGATTAATGCAACAAAGTGCCAATAAGTAACTCAATACTCAATCCCAATTCAGAAGATTTTATCAGTGCTTTTTTTTGAAGCTTGCATGAAAATATGAACAATCATTTACCTGAATAATCTTTTCTTGTGTGTATACACAAAGTGGATGCTCTTACGTATCACCTGGCTTAAAAAAAGAAGCAAATAAAGCAGTCTCTTTCAGTTTTTTCCTACTCTTTTGTTATTTCTCTTCCAGAAACTTCTAGGGTCAATTCAAAGCTGCTGTCTCCCCGTCTGTGAACAATGAAGAATGGGGCTACCTGCCAGCCTGGAAGTGTTCATGACTGACAACCTTTCTCCTGACGATTAGCTGTTCTTTATTACTGGTGGTAAGGATACAAAGTAACAGGAAGAACATGTGGAAGACGGAGAATAAATCCCAACTATTTTCACATTGGAAATTTCCCTTCTAATCCTAATGATATGCATGCTCATTTTTGCCTGATAGTTAATTTAATATGTGCAAAATGACACATCCTGCTTTCTTTTTTTTTTTCATCCTGCTTTCTTTTACTGAACGTCATATGGTAAGCATTTTCCTTGCATTTTGTAGGCTACATGTTAGTTCAAATGGCTGCATTATGCCATAATTTAATTAATGCCTTATTTTTTTCTTTTCTTTCTTCCTTCCAACTTCTTAACTTCCTACCCACTTCCCTTTCTTCCTTTGTTCCTATCATAAATACTATTGCTTCTTGTCTATTTTGGCTGTTTTTTACACCAAGTTTTCAGACCTGGGATTACTGTGTCGAGGCAAACAATGACTTTTATTACTCTTTATATGTGGTACTAAATTGCTTTCCAAAATGTTTGTAGCCATTCCCACTGTTAGCAGGAAAGACAAGTATATCCAATCCCACAGGTCTTTTCTAACAGCGTGAAGTATGTTTGAATTGCCAAAAAAAATCCTTGATGCTATTTTTATGTATGTATTTTTTTAGCAAGGTTACTAATTTTAAATCTTTTGTTAACTATGTTTCCTCCTTTTCAAATCTTTCATTTGTCCACTGAATTTTTTTATTAATTCTTTAAATAATAAAGAATTTGCTGTATTTGGCACCTGGTTGGCTCAGTCAGGAGAGCACACTACTCTTGATCTCAGGGTCGTGAGCCAAGTCCCATACCGGGCATGGAGCCTAATTAAAAAACAAAAGAATTTGCTGTATTTATCATATTTGCTGTATATGTCTTTTCACAGCCTTTGTATATCTATTTTAGTTAAAGAAGGTATTTTTGGAGATGTAAATGTTTTCAAAGTCTCTTTAACTAAATCTATTGACTTCTAGTTTTGTGAGCCAATCTTTTACTTCTAAGGTTAATAAAATAATCCAGAATTTAGATATTAGATATTCAACTCTTTTTCTATATTTGGTTTTTTTAAATTGTATTATTTAGTGTGTGATACAGGTATAAATGGATTTTCTGCTCCAATCACTAACCACTGACCTCTGTCCCTTTCCTTCTTGGTCATTTTATGAGGCCTTCTTTGTGATATATTAAATTCTTATTATTATGAAGCTATCCCAACTCAGTGCTACATATGTATTTTTGTTGCTGGCTCCCTTTCCTAGTCTTTTTCTTTTCTAGAAGGCTCTTTGATTTTTTTTTTTTTACCTATTTCTTCTCTGAAATAAAATTTAAAATGGTATTATCAGATTTAAAAACATCATTTTGGGATTTGATGGTAGTTTCTTTAAACCTGAAAAATTATTTCTTCTATTACTTGCGATAAGATAGCATATGATAACTGAGATATTTTAGCAAAATTTATCTGGAGCTAAACAGGATTCCATGACTTATTGCTCAGAACAGCCTGAAACAGATATGAACTGAGAGGCCTACATAAATTATAGCCAAGGAAAGGAGTCCAGGTCTATATCTGAGTAAAATGTCAAGAATTAGGTCCAAGGGGAGAAAGTCTTAAAAGGTAGAAAGGGTATTAAGAAATCTAGAACCCAGGAGAGCAAGAATAAATCAGAAAACAGACATTATTTGATCAGTGAGGAATAACCAAATCCTTGGTTCTTCCTCTTGATATTTTTCCACAAATGGATTGCATTTTCCTTTGTGTTCGCAGTGTATCTGGCCATGCATTTTGTAAACTAGAAAGACACTTTTGTAATCCTGGGAAAATGGTCTCAGTGAAATCCAAGCATCTGTCAGATTTCCATAGTGTTTGATGTGTTCTGCAGGAATCTTAACCCAAATTATCAGGGAATCCTTCATCACAATTACCTCACTACAGATTTCTGAATAAGCTAAAGAAACATTTACTTTGTGATATCCTGTGATATTTTGTTTTGGAAATGTGTATTCTTTTGGAATCAACTGTAAGTCATAATATTTACCTTTAACTATCTTCCACCTAAAAAAATTTTTTTTAAATCAGAAAGACCTATGATACCCTCTTAGCTATAAGCGTCGTTTTCCAGGAAATAAAATACTTTCAGCAACAAATTTTAGGTAGAATCTATTTCCTGAAATTTAGGTTAAGATAACAGATACTAAGATGCCAGATCAGTTCCCCATAAACATATCTTTACTCAAACATTGCTATGAGTTCAAATACATTTTATTTATAAATATTTCTGAAATTTTCTTTTTATTAGAGACTTCTTTATAAATGGCATCTCCATGAGTAAATATCATTGAAGGAAAAAAGATCATAAAGAACAGCATGTTGCATCCTTTATGATACTATATTCCAGTTTAGATCTCAGTACCAAGATTCCTTGAAGCTTGGAAGTTATCTACAGAATTCTGGTTGAAAATGCTTCACTGTTGTTTAATATTGGGGAGTAGCTATTGAAGACAATTCTATTTATCCATCTATCCTATTCCTTTGAGAGAGCTTCTGCTTTCCCTAATTCTAATTATGAAGTCTAAATGCTAACAGCCATCATTTGTGTAATCCCATATTTCGGCCATGGTGACTAGTCAGGAGGGAGAGTCCCTGAACCAGCTAAAGGTACCTAGAATCTCAAGGCTCTGATAACAGCGCTTGCTCCCGGGAAAGCCTCGTGTAATAGACACTTCTGGTTCTTTGTACCAATCCCTTCAGGTACTTTTATCTGTGTGCCTGTGCCCTGGCTTTGATGCATTTTGCATTTAAGAGCTCACATTTGTGACTCTCTTCTGAGCCTGTCTGCAGCTAGTGAGATGCTTTGCTTTCACGTATCACCTGCAAAGCAAATGCAGGGAGTCAGAAGAATCTGGAATTTATGCCTCTTGGGGTGACATAGCGGCTAGCTGGTGCGGGAGTTTGAGAGTGCCGCAAGCTTATCCTGTGTCTGGACGAACTCTGAGCACCATTTGCACCTCAGAGCTTCTGGCAGGATCAGGCTGAAACTAGAACTTCTCCTAAAATCACACTTCCATTTGGTTTCTTTTTTCTTTTCTGTCTTGCCCCTGTTCCTGTTCTCCCGAGAACACTTGTGTTATAAATGACTGGAGCACAGTCTCTTCACAGACGCTGCTCCTAGAAAACCTGACCCACTCAGGCTCGGACTCCCACTGGGTCAGTGAGCGTCTCTCCCTGAGATTTTCGCACCTGGAGCTGGGACCTAGAAGCTTGGCAAGAAGAGTCTACAGCTGCTGTGGTCTGGAGAGAATGCAGCTGACCAACAGGAGGCCAGAGAGACAACCTGTAGTGGGTCTTCCTGCCTCCAACCATCCGGAGGGCATCTCAGGCCCCCCGCAAGGTGTAGCTGAGATAGAAAATGTGTTCAGGGACACCTGGCTAGAGTTCAGAATGTGTGTGGAAATGTGGCTGGAAAAGGGAAGGTTTTAAAAAAAAAGGTGGGGCACCTGGGTGGCTCAGCTGTTGAGCATCTGCCTTCGTCTCAGGGCATCATCCTGGGTCCCGAGATCGAGTCCCACATCGGGCTCCGCGGAGGGAGCTGACTTCTCCTTCTGCCTGTGTCTCTGCCTCTCTCTCTGTGTCTTGAATAAATAAATAAAATCTTTTTAAAAAAAAAAAAGAAAGAAAGAAAGAGAAAGAAAGAAAGAAAGAAAGAAAGAAAGAAAGAAAGAAAGAAAGAAAGAAAAAATGTGTTCAGTTCTTGTCCTTTGCATGCCCCAAATTCCCAACTAATATTGCTGAAATTGGAGTGCTCTCAAATTCTGAAGACCCTCTCCATGGAAAATAGCACATTACCCAAACCTGGTTACATAATCTCAGGGGTTCACATTTATGGATTCTTTATGGTTCAGCCTCAGCTATGGTTCACTCGCAGCACATGCACACCTCTGATTTTATGAGGATTAAACGCTCTCTTACTCCTCCTGGCAAGAGTATTTGCCTTGCTGGGTAATCTCTGGGTAATTTTGGAGAAAAATAGTAACTACGACCTTTGCCTTGGATTTTTTCCACCAGATAAACAGTTACCAATATAGAAATTACAAATGATCAAGCCGATAAATAAGGAAGTTAAAAAAAAAAAGTGTGCCAAGCCAAGTACATATTCAAAGCTGTGCAAATGTCCCCATGAACAGAAAGTTCATGAAATCAAGTGGACAGGACAGGGAGAGATGGTATTATTGAACTATCATCTTACATTGACTGCGGTACTTCCTTGATTGGGGAAAAGTGTTTATACTGTTGCCAGATCAATAGAATGCTGTCTTAAGTTCCACAACTCATCGACCTGATTTTATGTACGTTTAGTCAGTTCTCTCCTGACTAACGGTGTGTCCAGATGGAAACAGAACAAAACAAAACACATTTCCCTCAGGACAGCTAAGAGAGCACCTGTCTTCTTGCTGCCCTGTGCCCCTCCCTACACACAGACCAGTACATAGGAAAGATGAAGGGGCCTAATGCCACCAGGCCCATAGTGGCAGCGCCATGGACAGGACCCACATTTACTGTTTTAGTCCTGGACCTGTGCTTACAAGCACCACTTTTCTCTGAGTCCTCTCCTACGTTCCTCTGGCCATCAAGGTACAGCTGTGTGTGTGGACCCGAGGCCAGCGTGAAGTGGGGCCTGCTGGCAGGTGCTTATGGCACATGGCCTCCCCATCCCTTCATCTCACAGCGAACACTCAAGAACTTCCTGGGACTCTTCTTTTTTTTTTTTTTTTTAAAGATTTTATTTATTTACTCATGAGAGACACAGAAAGAGAGAGGGGGGCAAAGACACAGGCAGAGGGAGAAGCAGGCTCCATGCAGGGAGCCCAACATGGGACTTGATCCCAGGTCTCCAGGATCTTCAGCGCTGGGCTGAAGGTGGCGCTAAACCGCTGAGCCATCGGGCTGCCCATCTGGGACTCTTCTGCATCAGTTCTTTGCCCCAGGTAAGCAGGCAGGAAGGCAGTGTTTCCACGGTGCCGGGCCGGGGAGGGTGCCACGAGGAGGCAGAGGAGATGGCTCTGCCTGGCGGGATCCTCAGGCCAAGATGCCAGTAGCTTCCACAGCTGTCGTCTTTGTCTCTTTGGGGAATTTTTGGGGGCCTGGGAAGTTTTACCCAGGTTATCTTCTGCTTTCTGAAAAGCTGTTCTTATAAAATGTAAACATATTTACATATCCCTTGATTTTATGAAATAAGAGAAAGAAGGAAGAAACAAAGAAAGAGAGGGGAGAAAGAAAGAAGGAAAGAAAAGAAGAAAAGAAAGAGAGCAAGCCCTACATTTAATAATGGTATTTGTCAGCACCTTTCTCTTAATCATATCATCTTCTCATTTTGACAGTTGCGTTAAACTTGAATGCTGCCTCCATCTCTGTGCCTAACTGAAACCTGATTTTGCCTGATGACAGTTTTCCTTCGAGCCAGTTCTCAAGAATAGGCCACTCATATCCCCCTCTGCTTTTTTCAGACGTCACACCTTCCAACTGCATAGGCTCACGCAGCTGCAGGACACATTACCACAATCATAGCAACTTCAAACAACACCCATTTATTCACTCACAGTTGTGTGGCCAGCAGCTCCAGGAGGGCCTGTGTTCTCTGCTGAGGGCCTGGCAGGCACAAGTCAAGGTGTTGGCTGGACTGAGCTCTGATCCAGAGGGTCTGGAGAAGAACCTGCTTCCCAGCTCACCCGGGCTATGGGCAGAATTCAGATCCTCATCATCGGTTAGGACTGAGGTCCTCATTTCCTTGCTGGCTGTTAGATGGGGACAATTCTCAGCTTCTAGAGGCTTCTCTCTTCTGTGAGGCCCCCTACGTCTTCAAAGCCAACAATGGGTCTGAATCCCCCTCACGCTTGGAATCTCTCTTACTTCCTCTTTGGCTACTTTCTGGAGAAATTTCTCTGATTGATTGATTGATTGATTGATTTACTACTTACTCGCTTACCTTAGGTAGGCTCCCCATCCAGCGTGGAGCCCAACTCGGGGCTTGAACTCACAACCCTGAGATCAAGACCTGAGCTGAGATCAAGAGTTGGATGCTTAACTGACTGAGCCTTGCCCCCCACCAAGCACTCCGTCTACTTTTTTTTTTTTTTTTTTTAAGATTTTACTTATTTATTCATGAGAGAGAGAGAGAGAGAGAGAGAGGGAAGCAGAGACACAGGCAGAGGGAGAAGCAGGCTCCATGCAGGGAGCCCGATGTGGGACTTGATCCTGGGTCTCCAGGATCACGTCCTGGGCTGAAGGCAGCACTAAACTGCTGAGCCACCTGGGCTGCCCTCCATCTACTTTTAAATAAAGGGTTTACCTACCTGAGTCAAGCCCTCAGTCACATATTTATTAAGACTGACTGATTTGGGACTTTAGTTAGGTCTTTAAAATTCTTTCATAGCAGGCCCTAGATTAGCAATTGATTGAATAGCTAGGGCACAGGAATCTTGGGGGTGGGAGCATCTTTAGAGTTCTGCCTACCATGACTACCGGCTTAGAAGCACTTTAGACTGAGTTGAGGGTCTTGGATTAATGTGGCAGTCTCCACATTCCAGAGCTGATATGAATTATTTTCTCCTAGGTAACTCAAGCTTTTGGTTAAATTCTAAAACATTCTTTTAAAAATGTGCCTTAAAATATATACAAAATCTAGTTATGTTCTTTTTTTTAATATTTATTTATTTATTTATGATAGACATAGAGAGAGAGAGAGAGAGAGGCAGAGGAGGAGGGAGAAGCAGGCTCCATGCCGGGAGCCTGACATGGGACTCGATCCCGGGACTCCAGGATCGTGCCCTGGGCCAAAGGCAGGCGCCAAACCGCTGAGCCACCCAGGGATCCCCCTCTAGTTATGTTCTAATAGGAGGATATTTGGGGTGCCTGGGTGGCTTAGTGGTTGAGAGTGCCTTCGGCTCAGGTTGTGATCCTTGGGGTCCTGGGATCGCGGCCCGCATTGGGATCCTTGCAGGGAGCCTGCTTCTCCCTCTGCCTAGGTCTCTGCCTCTCTCTCTGTGTCTCTCATAAATAAATAAATAAAATCTTCAAAAATAATAATAGGAGGATATTTTAGAGTATATAATCTTCTATAACAATGAATTCAATGTCTACTGATTCTTGTGTGTGTGCTTACCAATGGCACATGTTGGTTACTAAGCAATCAAGATGGATACCAACCATGAATGTTCAGTGGAACTAAAGAGCAGCCCTACTATCTAAGAGGTACTTTTAACATGCTAAGGGAGATACAAAGATGGATACGAAAACAAGATGGGACCAAAAATTCTTGTGAGGAAGATGAGCTATGTATGTATATAAAATAACATGAAGAAATGTATAGGTGTCAAAGGGAGATACAAATAAAATGTTCTGTAAGGTCAGAGGGGAGAAATCTAATTTTCAGCTAAGGAATCTAGAGGATCTGATGGGAACATGGCTAATGAAGTGAGCCTGTGGAGACCAGATATCTGAGGCCTTTCATAATTCCATCTGGAGAAAAGCCATTTATCAAGATCCTGTTGGAGAGCCCTCTATACATGCCTGTTACTGTGCTGCTTCTAAACTGTAGAAGATACTTTCCCAATGTAGGAGTAACTGTTTTTCTGAGCTAGATTTAATTTTGATTATTTAAAAATAAACCATGACACCAAGACATCAATGTCATGACATCAAAAGACTCAGAGACTAAGAGATTATCTATTGCTATTTTATTCTCCATCCAAAATAAAATTGTAAAATATTCAGATATCATTGCATTTGTTTTTCACAGCTCACAAGATATCTTTGTTATTGGTCTCTTATCTTTTCATGGGCAATCCAGAAACAGAGGATTTGATCCACATTCGCACATCTGCCTCAAAAGGGAAGATGTGCTGACACTTTTAGTAGCATCTTCCAGGGTAAAAGTGATCCAGTTGGTGATTATTTTGATAAACTATTTGCAAACATGGCTATAATTATTCTGCTCCCTTTGTGATGTGACTTTGTAGTTCTTCCCATCAAGAGATGGGGTCTTTTTTCCTTCTGCTTGACTCTAGGCTGAGCATGTAACTTGCTTTGACCAATAGAATTCGAAAGAGGTGATATCATGCCCATTCTGAGCCTGGGTCCCCAGAGACTGTGCCCACCTGCCAGCTCTTTTGGAACTCTGCTGAACCACCATGTGAACAAGCCCAGTACCCCATGGGGCTAATTCCAGAAGCAGAGCTGGATTCTAGGTGCTTGAGGAGACCCAGCTGAGAAGAGCAGAAGCATAGGTTCACAAATAATTAATGGCTGTTATTTTAAGGCACTAAGTTTTGTGTTGCTTTGCTATACTATCTTAGTTCCACTTCTCTTCTGAGGCAGGATAGAAGGGCAAGTCCCTCTCTGATCCTTAGTAGCAACACCAAACAGTGACCTGGGACAAGGATTTCTCACAGGAATTTTGCAAGCATGACATATTTAATTAGTTTCAATAATGTGCAAGTCATCTTTCTGTGGTAATACAGATTTTGTGTAATTTACTTTTACAGTTAAAGTTCACAACATTTTATTTCCATCTTTTTTCCCTCTAAGAGTGAAAAAAAAATATTAAATGTATGATGGGTTTCAGGTGCATCAGAAGAAAAATGGTGAGTTTGAGAATCTCCTGAACCTCCAACCTTTTTTTTTTTTTTTTTTAAGATTTCTTTCTTTATTTGAGAGAGAGAAAGAAAGAGAAGGGGGAGGATTCAGAGGGAGAGAGAGAATCCTCAAGCAGACCTCCCTGCTGAGCACGGAGCCCACCACAGGGCCCAATCCTAGGACCCAGGATCATGACTTGAACCGAAATCGAGAGTCCACCAGCCAACCAACTGAACCACCCATGCACCTCTGGACTTCCGACCTTTCAAAATGCAGCAGTGGTGCTATTCACAGAGCATTGGCCAAATTTTGAGGGGCTAGTCTGAAACATTAGAATAACATATTCTTTTTAATTCTTATGGTTGATTTCTTTTTATACGTAACTTTATCCTCTACAGACTAATTAATTCTTTAAAGAGCAAATGCTCTTTGAACCTTATAACTTTAAGATGTGTGAATCCTCACCAGCACCACCCCCCCCCAGCCCATTTTATACTTGAGAAAACTAAGGCTCCAAGCGATTAAATAACTTGGCCTATTGGAAGGCATGGTATGTTACCATTATCATCTGACACCAAAAGCTATGCTTTTATCCATGTGTTAATAAATTAGTGGTTCAGAATTTGCTAGTATGTTACATGTAAGGTGTTCAAAATGTTAATCCCTTCTTTTTAAATATGACATCCATGTCTTTAACTTGGAAAATACTGAGTAGGGAAATAATAACTATCAATAAGTCATTTAATTAAAAAAAAATGCCTCCACAGTCTTAGTTGCATGTTCAGCTTTCAAGTGTCCGTAATCTACTACTAACCTCACTGCTGAAGTTGTAGTTCTTTCCCTCATTTTCCTTGTGAATATTTAAACATCCAGAAAAGTTGAAAGAATTTTAAAGTAATACCCATATGCTCACTGCTTGAATTCTATAATTAATATTTTGTAACACTTGCTCTATCATACCCATCTACCTATTCCTATCCATTCCTATCTATCAATCAATCCCTCTATATTCTCTTTTAACCAAACAGTTTTGTAGCCCAGAATAAAACATTGTTAAGAACATTGCTTTGTGAGCAAAGTTTGTCACTTCACCTTGGCACCAGGGTCTGCAGACAAACCACTGATGATCTGAAAGTCAACTTCAAAGGAAGGATGCCAATAAAAGCGCCAACTGCAATCAGTTTCAAAATGACTCACATAGTCTGAATGGAGGCATTGCTTGCCTGCTGATAGGAAGGGTTGGCGAGAATGCAACTTCTGCCTGCTGGCCCAGAGAATGTTCCTTTACTGCAGCTCTGAGTCATATTTTGGGCTTGCTTCTTTTTCTTTTCTTTTCTTTTCTTTTCTTTTCTTTTCTTTTCTTTTCTTTTCTTTTCTTTTCTTTCTTTTCTTTCTTTCTTTTCTTTTCTTCTTTTTTTCTTTCTTTCTTTCTTTCTTTCTTTCTTTCTTTCTTTCTTTCTTTCTTTCTTGACTACCCTCTCAATAGTGATACAAACAAAAATGAAAGACATGGAAAGGAATCATGGAATTGTGGAATGTAGGACAGGAGACCAGACCACGTTGTGGCTCTGCCAAAGGGCCCAGATGTCCAAGATGAAGGGTAAAGCTCCACGAGCACAAAACACTAAAAAACATGTACAGTGATGGAAAGAAGAGACAAGGCAACTCTTGAAGAGTGATACAGCTGGATATCAGGAGGGAGAGCAGTCAATATGTGCTTTGGGAGCCAGGAAAAGAGGCCCCAGAAATATTCTATTGCTTTAAAACCATAATGCCCACATAGCCCAATAACTGATATTCTGTCCCTGGAACATACTACTTCATGCCATGCCACTCACTTGATACAAGTGTCAAACCAAAGGAAAATTTCAGTCTTACAAATGAATTCAAAATTTATGGCATTGGGTACCCCACAAATTCCAATGCAAGCTACTAGTTTTTGTTTTTGTGCGTGTGTGTGTAAATTGGGTGGGGGAAATTCTATGGCTGCTTGACTGGCTGCTGGGAGTTTCTCCAGTAAGTAAAACCCCAGTGACTCTTCCTCTCATTGCTAAAACCACAACCACTCAGTTTGGGAATTAGCAGATGTTTGCACACTGTTACCACCCACCCAGAGAGCACTCAGAGGGGTGTGTTTAGAGGATCGGAAAGAAGGAATTTTGGAGGAATTTAGGCAACTGCCCTGCTGAGTAAAGAGTAAGGAAATATTTTACCCCACCTAACTCTATTACTGGTGTAGTACATTATAATTTTTTTAAGGAAACTCCACCCCCAACATGGGGCACGAACTCACAAGCCCGGGATCAAGAGTCCTATGCTCCACCGACTGGGCCAGTCAGGTGGCCCAAAGTAGTAAATTATTCATGGATTTCCTTAGGGAAAGGATTATCTGGATTTTGGCTTGAGAAGTGAGGGTCTCTGATGATAGAGTCTGTAGAAAACGATTAAAAAGTGAAGCCCAGGATGAAAACCATCATGTCATCCTAACTGGTTCTGGAGATAAAAAAGGCTATAACTGTTGCAAGGAAGGTGGATAGGGGCTGGAGGGAGCACATGTCATGGGAAGTGCTTTAGAACCAGAGTGGCTGGAAGAGAACTGCAACTGAGCCATGGGAGTGGAAGACCATTTGGAGCAACTGGGCCATCCACAGCTGCCTTGATATCCTGGACAAACGTCTTGTTCTCCATAAGGCCTGGGTCTAAATGTGTCCTTGGTCTTTGCAATCTTGAGCAGCTTAGATAAATGAAAATGGAGACCTCTCTCATTCTAAGACATCCTGGCATTTCAAAAGCTATATGTATGTGAGAGGAACAGAGGAATGAGCTACATCGTCTTCAATCATCCCTCCATGTCTTTCCTCCTACTGTTTTAGGAGCTTAGATATATTAAAGGCAATATAATATTTATTTGATGAAATAAGCCTATGTTTATTAAGGTAATTAAGGTTAAGTGAGGTCATAAGGATGGGGTCCCAATCTGATAGGACTGGTGGCCTTATGAGAGAAGAGGAAGGGGAAGATGAGTCTCTTGCTCTCTTCACATGCACACACTACAAAAAGGCCATGTAAGGATACAGTGAGAAGGTGGCCATTTACAAGCTAGGAAGGGAACTTTCATCAGATCCTGACCATGGTAGCACCCTGATCTCAGACCTCTAGTCTCCAGATTGTGAGAAAACAAATTTCTGTTAAGCCACCCAGTCTGTGGTATTTCATTATGGCAGCTCAAGCTGACTAATAGAGGTGGTAATAAAACCAAAGTAGGAACAGTTCTGACTTCTGGCCAAACATACGTTTTGCACTTTTTAAAAATCTATCCACCAGCTTGCTTTCATTCCCATTCTCTCCCTCCCTCCTCCTCACCGTCCACCCCCCCACCCATGTATTTTCCCAAATGAGTGTTCTGTTCTTAGATTCCAGTTGACCTAGTGATGATAAACCTTAGCAACATGGAATTTAAAAGAAGCTTCTCAGAGGGCCAGGAACCATTAGGCCAGGGGAGTTCTATGTGCTGCAATAGCATTCCGCATTTTTCTTTTGTGATATTTATATTCACCCTTGAAGATCTCTTTTTTTTTTTTTTTTTTGGGTAAGATCTCTTTTTTCTGAGGGTTTTTTTTTTCACCTATTTCACAGAGATGTCCTCACTCCCCTCTCCCCTAAATAAATCATCAGATTTTCTAGTTAAGAGTCTCCTGGGGTGCCTGGGTGGCTCAGTCAGTTAAGTGTCATGATCTCAGGGTCCTGGGATCAAGCCCTGCATTGGGCTCCCTGCTCAGCAGGGAGTCTTTTTCTTCTCCCTCTTCTCTTCACTTCCCACTTGTGCTCTCTCTAGGTCTCTCTCTCTCAAATAAATAAATGAATCTTTTTTTTTTTTTAAAGAGCCTCCTTTTATGTTTGTCTTTTTTTTTGTTCATTTGTTTTGCTTCTTAAATTCCACATGAGTGAAATCATATGATATTTGTCTTTCTCTGACTTATTTTGCTTAGTATTATACTCTCCAGATGTTGCTGCAAATGGCAAGATTTCATTCTTTTCATGGGAGAGTAATATTCCTATATATATATCCATCAACAGATGAATGGATAAAGATTTTTATCCATTCATCTGTTGATGGACACTTGAGTTGCTTCCATAATTTGGCTATTGTAAATAATGCTGCAATAAACAGGGGTGCATGTATCTTTTTGAATTAGTATTTTTGTATTTTTTGTCACCCCTGAAGTTTTGTGCTTTTCCCTAAAGCATAAATTCCATGAGGACAGAGGCTGCTTGTCTTGTTCACTGCCATATCCCTAGCATCTAGCATAGAGAAGTCACTAGCTTTTCCTTCAGCCAATATTCTCTAATTTCTGTTCAACAAACATTCATGAACACCTTACTCTGAGCTAGGCACTGTGCCCAGGAAAGATACTAATCGAACAGTGGTTCTCACAGTGTGTATCCTAAGCGAGTGTTGGTAACATGACCTGGGACCTTGTTAGAAATGAAAATTCCTCAGCCCTACCCTAGGCCTACAGAATCAAAAATTGGGGGTGGGATCCATAATCTGTGATTTCACAAAGCCCTTCAGGTGATTGATGCAGACTTATATGGAGGAGTGGTTATCCCCATCATTCCTTATAATTGCCCTCATTCTTCTATCTAGGTAGAAGGTGTTCATAATACCCAGCAACTAGGTATTGCCAAAAGCTCTTCATAGCTCAGGGGTGTTCAAGCCTGACTGCTCATTAGAATCACCTGGGGCACATCCAAAATACCAAATGCTGGGCTCTTCTCCTAGAGAGTCTGCTTCAACTGGTTCTGTGTGTGACCTAGGCATTGACGTTTTAAAAGCTTTCCAGGTGATTCTGATATGTAGCCAAGGTTGAGAATCACTAAAATAGTTGGAAGCCTACAAAGGGAATGGGGAATTGAAACTGAGCAAAGTGAAGGAGCCTGAAGTACTAGGTTGAGTCACATGAAGTTGCCATATTTGTAGTCAAAATCTGTCAAATGTTGGTAGTGGTTTAACCTGTTAGATGTTCTCAACTACCAAACAAAAGCAGTCATGGCACGTAGCCAACAAAAGGGCCCAGGAGAAATCAGGTCAGTCTAACTGAAGCAGAATCCATTATCTCCAACACTAATAATAGAACTGCTGCTGTGATTTTTCCTTTTGTTTTTAAGATTTATTTATTTATTATTTGAGGGAGAGCGAGTGAGTGAGCATGTGCATGTAGTGATGGAGTCAGGGGAGAGGGACAGGGATGGAGAGAGGGAGAATCTCAAGTGGACTCCCAGCTGAGCATGGGGCCTGATGCAGGGCTCAATCTCACCACAAACCCTGAGATCATGACCTGAGCTGAAATCAAGAGTCGGATGTTTAACTGACTGAGCCATCCAGGTGCCCTGCTACTGTGATTTTCAATTGTTTTTCCTCAAGGGCTAGGGTCACAAACTTTTCCTATAAAGGGCCTGATAATAAATACTCTAGACTTTGCAGGCCATGTGTTCTCTATCGCAACTACTCATCTCCGCTACTGTAGTGGGAAACCAGCCACAAACAACATGTTAATAAAAGGGCGTGGCTGCGTCCCAATGAAATTGTATTTACTAAAACAGGCAGTGGGCCAGATTTGGCCAGGGGTCATAATTTGCCAGCCTCCATTCTATGACAAGCATTTTTCACACAAGTGCTAGAGAGTAGATTTAATATTTTTGCATGATGGAAACAGCTGGTTAATTGATTCTAGTAAAGTTATACAAATTAACTATAAAACACACAGAGAGCTTCCATATATCAGTAGCATTTAGGTGACACAACAGATTATTGTTGAGTTCCTTGGAATAAAGGACTCCCATTTAAGCAGCAATTCCAGGCTTGCGAACAGAGATGGGAGGACCCCCAAAGTATAGAAACTCCATTCCTCTTCTTATACAATTGGTGATTAGCAAATGTTCTTGTATATTTTGCTAAGGATATCATATCAAAGTGCCATAGAGTGGAGTCTTAACCAACAGCAATTTATTTTTTCATAATTCTAGAATCTAGAAGTTTGAGATCCAGGTGTCGGGCAGGGTTGTTTTCTTCTAGGACCTCTCTCCTTGTTCCGTAGGTGGCTATCTTCTTCCTGTGTCTTCACATGGGCATTCTGTGTGTATCTGTGTCCTAATCTCCTCTTCTTATAAGGACATCAGTATATGACCTCATTTTACCTTAATTACCCCCATTCAAAAGTCTTTATTGTATATACAGTCACATTGTGAAATGCTGGAGGTTAGGACTTCAGCATAGGAAAGCAGAGGGAGGCATAGGTTAGCCAGCAGTTATCAAATGCATTACTTTCATGAACAATACACCCACCCAATAAATCCTCTACAATGACTGTAGTATCTCATGTGCAGCATCTTAACAACTTCACCTACTTGGAGATGGGTAGAATGGGAAGGAGTCTATAGCTGAACTCATCCATACTCATTTTATTGCTAAGCAAACACAGACCCTGCAAGATGAATTATTTGACTATTTTCATAGGTAGGTCATGAGACCATGCAGGGATGCTAACTCACATTCTTTCATGGATTTTCCAAATATGTAGTAAGCACCTTCTATGTGTTGGGCATTGGGTTAGACACTAAAGATAAAAGGGGAATCCCGCCCTGGAGTGGTTTAGACATGCTCCAACCATGAGCCACAGGTAAGCATGTGGCTCTGATGTGCTTGTGAAAAGTGGACAAAATTTGTGGGGGCTGAACACTTGTGGATTTTATTACTAAAAATTTGTAACTAAAGGGGTCTTTTTTTTTTTTTTAATAAGTTCTATGCCCAACATGGGACTTAAAGTCACCACCCATGAGATCCAGATTCATATGCTCCCCTGACTGGGGCACCCAGGTACCCCTAAAATGTTAGTCATGGGGTCTGGGTGGCTCAGTCAGTTAAGCATCTGACTTAGGCTCAGGTCCTGATCCTGGAGTCCCAGGATTCAGCCCTGCATCTGGCTCTCTGCTCAATGGGGAATCTGCTTCACTCACTCTCTGCCCCTCCCTCCACTTGTATTCTTTCTCTCTTGCTTACTCTCTCTCTTAAATAAATAAATAAATAAAATCTTTTTTAAAAAGTTTGGGAGTCTTTTCAGAAATTTCTGCCTGTAAGTTCTAAGCTTTTCCTTAAAAGACTCTATGGAGTTAATAACAATTTTTAAAACAAGATAAATCAGGCTATGTTAAAGACACACCTGATGTCAGATATGCTAAAACATGATAAAGGACATTTAGTCTTAAAAAAATTTGGCTTATAAAATAGCAAATCTGAAACAGACCATTTTCTTAGTACTTTTTGGGGGTATCCAAGACAGTGTTGCTCTGTCAGTAATCTGAAAATTATATATATGTATAATAGTTAATTATAATATATATTATATTATATATCAATTATAATTAATTATAATATATATAATTTATATTCCATAAATTTGATCTATATCAAATTTATAGAATTTTTGATTCTGCATTGCTTTGAAAGTACTCAATAAATGTTTGTAGAATAAATGAATAATTTAGACTTTTGGCCAAAAATCTCTTACTTGTTTTCTATTCTCTTTGACTTGTATATTTGTGCTCCTTACTTTGCCCTTCACTGTCATTTGGTGGAATTTCCCAACGAAGTGGCATTTATTTATGACTTTCATTCACTACGTTTAACCAGGATACATGTTTCTTAACATCTGTCCCCAAACACAGGCTAAAGATAATTTGTTAACTTGCAAATTCATTTCAGAGAATGCTTTCCAGCAGGAAAACCTCACTATTCTATCTTTCGTATTCCAGTGTCTTTGGGATACTCACAACTTTCTTTGAATTTTATTTGTCTTTGATCTGACAACCTCCATGTGCTTTGTAACTATATACAGGATTAAATACTTCCTGCATTTAAATAGAAACCCCAAAGTACAGAGGTGTAAAGTGACTAGAATAAGCTTTCAGCAAGTTGATCAGAGACTGGTTTAGAACAAGGGACTTCTGGATGGAAATGGTGTTTTGTATTTTGTTTATGAGCTAAACTTTTTTAGCTATAAATTCCCTTTTGATAGGTTGTGTGTAATAGAGCCATATTATTGAAAAGATTCCGACATACTGTAAAATTATCCTTTCCACATATTGTAAAAATCAAACAAAAGATCTGATGGCTAAGTTTAGCTTTAATTACCAATATCTGTAATATAATGATTTTCTGGATTTAAGAAATTCTATTTATAGTGATGGGCTTAATATTTTTCTAATATTCTGTAGATCAGTGGACATTTTCATGAAGAATTACGGGCTCCACAGGAATTGAAATCTATGAGGATATTAATAAGGAAAGCACAAGGTTTGGGGGAATAAAAGGTTTTTCCTAAGGCAGGGTTTCTAGTGTGGTCCCCTGAGATCACCTGCATTAGAATCACCTGAAGCTTGTGAAACATTCCTACTTCAACACCTGACATATGAATCAGAATCCCTGAGAGTGAGGTCAAGAATCTCTGTTTTAAACAAGTTCCCAGTATGTTTCTGATGCCCAAAAATGTTTGAAAATCACTGGACTATATTAATGTGTTCTAGATTAAAGAGTAAAAGAAAATAAATATAAAAGTAAGCTGAAGACACCTTCAAGAACAAATATTGTCAGGATTCCTTAATGAGCAAGAATTATACCATATTTTAAAAATTCAGTGGAAGATTTGGCTTTTGAAAATGACAGGGAAAGTTATGGATAAATTACTGGTTATTGGTTGAAAATATACCCCTCTTAAAGGCAAAAAGTCTTTTATGCAAACAAATTTTCCTATACTAATTATTTAAATACTATAAAATGTGAAAATAGCCTTGATGAACTTCATAGCAAAAGGTATTTTTCAATAAGATTTTCTGGGATTAAAGCACATTCCTTTGAAATTAAGACACAGCAGGAAATGTACTGTGTAAACCCCAATGAACTGAGTATAAAATTTAGTTCCTGCAATTGTTTGGCTCTGTTAACCTGAGGTTTCATTTTATGATATCTTTATAAAGAGGGATTTGAACAGAATTATTTATGTAAGTCAGGTATAAATTAATCATTTTATTTCCCTGCCTAAAGCAGAGAAATTCAACATTCACTGGCTTCCTATGTCTGTAAGGACACAGTTCAAACTTTTTTTTTTTTTAAGATTTTATTTATTTATTCATTCATGAGGCACACACACACACAGAGAGAGAGAGAGAGAGAGGCAGAGACATAGGCAGAGGGAGAAGCAGGCTCCATGCAGGGAGCCCGACATGGGACTCGATCCCAGGACTCCAGGTTCATGCCCCGGGCCAAAGGCAGGCACTAAACCGCTGAGCCACTCAGGGATCCCCCCAGTTCAAACTCTTTGAGGGTGGTTACAGACTTCACTCGCTCGCCCCATATTTTTCCTGGGTCCCTAGGTTTCCCTTTTGTTTTCCCCTCACTCTGATCTCTCAGACATCACCATTCTTCTTCCCTCTGCTAGGACCCTTCCCTTCCTCTCCCTTCTTCCCTAGCATATCATGAGCACTTAATACATATTGTATCATTACTAATAATATCATTAATGGGACACCTGGGTGGCTCAGTGGTTGAACATCTGCCTTTGGCCCAGGGCGTGATCCTGGGGTCCTGCATTGGGCTCCCTGTAGGGAGCCTGCTTCTCCCTTTGCCTATGTCTCTGCATCTCTCTCTGTGTATCTCTCATGAATAAATAAATAAAATCTTAATTACTGACAGTGCAGAAATGTGACATGTTTAAGGTGGTATATTCTCAAGGTAGAGTCCTCAGATCACTCTGAGCAATAAGCTGTAAGGAAGGCTGACAAGGTAAAGGGAAAAATCAAAGATGACCATTTTTGGCTTGGGAAATGAAGAAATGAGGGCTAACTGATGCAAATGAGAATGAGGACAAATGAGAAAAATAGAAGCTTTGAGTGATTATGAGCTTCATTTCATTCATATTAAATTTAAGAGGTTTATGTGGGGAAGATGTTAACATGGAATAGGGTACAGGAGTCTGGAGTTCTGGAAGGGGGTCAGGGCTAAAGATACAGATGATAATTAAAGCCACAGCAGTAATAAAGTCTCTTGGGAAGAATGATGGAGAGGAAGGAAGAAAGGGCCACTTGGAGGCCAAGAGGAGAAGAGTATCAAACTGTGTTAAAAAGAAACAACAGGTCCAACATGGAGTCACTTATGCTAAGTACCACCAAGACTTAGTAAACCTCACTGCAGTTTCAGCCTCTCCCAGGAGTGGAATTTTAAACCACTCAGTCTGGAATTTCTTGATTAGCACCAGGGAGGTCATCTGCATCATCTGCATGAAGAGACCTCCTGCAAGCTCCTCCTAAGGTAAGATAACCTTGCCTGAAACAATTTTCACTAATAACTTCCTTGTCCTGCCACCACTCCCATCACCCACTCTCCACCCCAGCCCATATATGCCTATAAAAGTTTTCTATTTGGCACAATTCCTTGGAGCTCCCTTCTATTTGTTTGAAGAAAGTCGGTTAGATCTTTAAATTTGCTCAGTTGAATTTTTGGTCTTTAACTAGAGGAAACCAGTAAGGAAGGAGGGAAACTGAGAGGGTGGTGCCCTAGAGCTAAGAGGAGAAAGGAGTTTAAGAAAGTGGGAGTGTCAATTCTGTTGATGGCTGCCAATAGCTGAAGTAAAATGAGGCCTATGAGCAAGAGCAGAGTTTGCAACATGGAGGCCATCAGAGACATTGACACGGGTGAGCTTGGTGGAGCAGGGGCAATGAAAGTTCACACAACGTGGACTGCTGGAGAAGGCAACATGAGGAAGTGGTGGCCAAGACCATAGAAGATCCCGTAAGTAGTTTTGCTGAGAAGAGCAGATAAATGGGGCTGTATGATGGTGATATTACTGCTGGGAGATGTAGACCATATTAATGTGATAAGAATGATTCAGGAGAGAGGAAGACATTATGATACAGGAGAAAGATCCTATCTGCAGGATGAGGCCCTGGAGGGTACAAGGATATAAGCTTGCAGAGGCCAAACAGAAGGGCTGGTCTCTGATTGCAACCGGGAGTGCTTATCCACATTAAGAGTGCAAGGACCTTGGCACATGGGTTTTTCTAGGAACAGGGTTGGGGTGGGGAGGTGGATGCTTTTATCTTCTCTCTGATGTCCTAAGCCAGGACATCAAGAATATACTAGAGAATATCATCAAGTGGAATTGCCTGAGTGCCCTCTTGCAGTTTGTCATCATGAATTTAAAGTAAGACAAGTCATTATATTTGGGTATTTTTCTCCAGGAAATTTCAGATATTTCCCTCATCCCGATGGCCCCTCCAACTCCAGCCCTGCTCTAGTTTGGCTTTATTTGTCAGTCCTGCTACAGGCCAATTCTGCAGGAAGGCTGCGCTGCTCCTCCAAGTCTAGATCTAGTGCTCTCTTGTCTCTCTGACCCCAGATATGACTGACTCTACTGTCATTGTCCACTGACTTCATCTGTATCTCCCTCCAGAATGTAAGCTCCCATTTGGCAGGGATTTTCAGCTCTGATGTTCTGAGAACTCTAACCCCAACCTCAAACACAGCCCTTAGCACACAATAGGTGCTAATTGATAAATATGGTCCATAAGGCAGATAGCAGTCTTTCCAATTTTCTCACTTACATCAAGAATTTTTCCATTGAATGTTAATGAAAAATAATTATTGCTTATTTATTACCAAAATACTAAGCTTCTTTAAGATTTATAGTTCAGCCTCATCTTGCTGCAGTTCTCAAAGTTACTATATATAATTATATACAAGGCAACTTTAATTTCCTATTGAGAGAGAGAGAGAGAGAATACAAGCAAGGTGAGGGGCAGAGGGAAAGGGAGAAGCCGACTCCCCATTGAACAGGGAGCCTGATGTAGGGCTCGATCCTGGGACTCCAGGATCATGACCTGAGCTGAAAGCAGATGCTTAACCGACTGAGCCACCCAGGCACCCCAAGGGCAATTTTGTTTTTAAAAAGGGGTTTGCATTTTATCTTTTATTTTTTTTTAAGATTTTATTTTTAAGTAATCCTTATACCCAACATGAAGCTTGAACTCAGCCCTAAGATAAAGAATCTCATGCTCTACTGACTGAGCCTGCCAGGGGCCCCTAAAAAGAGGTTTGCATTTTAGCTGACTTCCTTTCCACTCTGCTCTCTAAAAACAGCAAATAAGGGGGAAAAATTGTAATAGTGGAGTTAGAGAAGAAAAACAAGTAATAAGCTTGAAAATATTTTAAGTGTGGTATAAGAGGCCTGCACATCATATTTTATCTACTGTTTTTATTTTTCAGATTAGAAACTAATGAGTTTGAGGGAAAATATGCCCTGTATTTCCCACAAACATTTGTATGAGAAGGGAAAACCCATGAAATAATGACATCTGAGAGTGATTAGAAATATTTTAAGAAGATATAATTTAGATTTAAAGTTAGTTTGAATACAAGGAAAAGATTTAACACAACCAGGGACATGGGTCTCAGTGGTATTCACATTTCCATTGCTAGGTAATAGACATGATTTTTTTCTCTGACTGATCATAAGTCAGTGCTAATCAGTAGGCACTGCAACATTTTACAAAGATGCCAGAATGCGTTTACTCTGTCACGTAATCTTCAAAATATCCTACAACCTTGAGATGTACCTTTATGTCCAATATAAGTGAAAACATACTATAAGTAATATGAAGCTTGGAGAGATTCAGTACAACTTACATTAAGTCATAGAGCTGGGAAAAGGCAGAGTCTGAATTCAATTCAGACCAGTTGGTTGGGCTCTAGGAGTGACTAAACAGGAGAAGCCCCTTGTGATCTCTGCAGTCCCTTCCAGTTATAATATTTTATAATTTGAAAAGAAACAAATAAATTTCCCCCTGCACTTCCTTCTCCTCTTGAATTTTTAATCCCATTATCAACTGGGAGACAAATCAGAGTCATCTTGGTATCTCTTCTATTCTCCAGATGTGCACATGTGGACAAAAGCCTTACAAAGAGGAACGCAAAAGGACAACCTTTCCTTTGAGTAGTAAGAAATGCTCTTTCCATTTATTTTACTAGCTTAATCTCTGCTATGGAAAGGAGAATGCCTAAAAACAAAAGACCAGGACAAATATATGTCTTAGAGATGCTTAGGAAATGGGTGTCAAATGAGTGTATTTGTACATATAACCTAAATCTGCACTATTTTTCATTTAGCTTCCAGTTATTAGGTCGCATGCTTGTTGGAGAAGTAAATATTTATTTCAGTTCTGTATAATGCTGGATTCACTCTTGCCATTAATTTATTTTATGAGCTATAATCTGACCTCTACGTTTAACTCTGTAATCAGCAATGCACATCATTAGATGAACATCTGGCACACGACATGGCATGCATTACTTAATTATGGAAAGCATATGTAATAGCAAACACTGGGATAGTGTGTTACTTCACAAGATTTCATTATAGGAATGAACTCATTGCACAGATGAAAAAAAGGTCTCAGAAAGGTCAGTGACCTGTCAGAATTCAAACTGCTGGTAAGGGGCAGGGTCAGCACATAGCACGTACATTGGAGAGTTCATGAATACAAAAACACTGTCTTGGGTCACCTGGATGGCTTAGTGGTTGAGCGTCTGCCTTTGGCTCAGGGAGTGATCCTGGAGTCCAGGATCAAGTCTCACAACAGGCTCCCTGCAGGGAGCCTGCTTCTCCCTCTGCCTCTCTCTGTGTGTCTCTCATGAATAAATAAATAAAATCTTAAAAAAAAAAACTGTCTTAGGGATGATGTATTAATACCTCTCAAAAAGATAATCAAAGAATATCAAACAGTTTTTTAATTCATTCTTTTTTTCCTAGACAGTCCTAGAGCCTAGTGTTGGGGGTAAAAAATCCTTGGCTCTAGAACCACTGGGTGCATCATCCACGTGACAATACAAAGGCTGAGTTGGACCCCAGTGACTAGAGAAAATTGTAAGGAATCTATGTGAAAGGGTGATTGTAGCCCAGGGCAAAGATCGGTGAGCAGAGAGATGGCAGAGCAGTGGAGGCCATCTGTAAAACAGGAAGGTAAACCTCATGGGTGACTCTACTGGGATGCCCTACTCTTGCCTCAACAGATAAATGTCCTCTGGCTCTGCCCTCACAGGCTGACTGGCCTTACATCTGGGTGTTCCTTTGCCCTCTCGCTTCTGGTTGGTTCTGCGAATGAGGACCCTTGCCAGAGATGGGAAGGATAGAAGTCAAGTCAGGCATTACCCTTGGCTGTCTCCCTGTGGGGACCCCAAAGGTCAAAGCCCCTCCTGCCCACGGCTCTCCATCTCCATATGACCATGTACCTCAGGCCTGTACCCATGTGTGTGCACTAGCCCTGTGGTCCTCCTACTCTGCCCCACATCTGTAATAGCAGTACACATTATCCCAGTTCCAGTGCTGCTGGAACCCTAATACGTTTGCAGGATTCCTCCCAGTTGTCACTCTGCTGGTGGTTACCTCGTAAATTATTGAACCTGGTTTGCTGGTTCTTCTTTCTCTAAAGTAAGGACCCTTGGCTCCTTCACATGAAACTCAAGTGGGGCACAAATTACTATCACAAGAAAAGGGTTCTGAATTCACTCCATTTTCTTAGAAGTATAACTATCATCCACAATCACAAGAGAGAAGCCAAAAGTAAGTAAAATAAGGACACAGCTTTATTTCTCTACAAGGCAGTAAGTACACTGTCATATCAAAGTTCAGTGCCGACCATCTTGCACCAAATATTCGTAAGGCAGCCACTGGCTATCGACCCTAGTCTCTTGACTCCAGCTGCAAACACAGGCTGTATGGCAGTTCTAAGACCATACACCCAGAAACCAGGGGGACGCTGATCAAACACATAACCTCTGAATTAAAGAACAGTGAGAGTGAACTCAAAACAAAACACAGGACATCAACAACACAGATCTCCCAAAAAAGAAGTGCAATGCATGCTCTTATAAACCAACAATAACAACAACAAAAAACCAGTAACAACAACAAATGCAAAATCTCCCAAACAACTTTTCCAATGTATTACAAAAGGGGAAAAAAAGTACATATATATATATAAAAAATAAAAAAGTTTGAAATACTAGTGCATAGTCAATTACCTAACACCAAGTTTCTTTTCTTTCCATCCAAAGCTCTACTGCCCCTCTGATACTAGCAGCATGTCTACAGGCTAAAACCATAGCAGCAAAACACATTTTTCATTTGGCATTTACAAAATTAAATTACTGAATAAAAATATAATTTTTATAAAACTATTTCATACAGTAATAATTTTTAAAGCAAGCTAACAAAAAAACTCATAAAATGGCTTAGTACAATAAATGTACCTCCAATGTTATTAACCATAAATGAGCATTTACAATCTTGATTAATGATCCCATGGTATTAAGCCAACATTTACAGTAATGCATTGTGTTTAGTGGTTGAGAAAAGTGAAATATTGGAGTACCTTTTTGTGTGTAAAATTTCAAAAACCTCATCACAGGAAAAAAATACTGGTTCGTTGGATCCTCTAAAATACAGATAATTCATTTTATGTTAAAAAAATCCGCATTAGGATATTAACAACTGACTACAATTCATTACCTAATAATTTAGGTAAGACTGTTTTTATTTATTAATTTTTAAAAAATCCTTTTAGTTGGGTGAAATCCGAGATTTCATCCACCTAAATGCACTTGGTGCTGCTCTCAACTGTTGTACCACAACAAAAATAGGCTCTTCTCCCATTCATGAAAAGTTTCATGTAGAGGAATGATATATCCCAAGTCAATCTGAAGTGTTCTGAAAACCATAATGCTTGTTGAGAAACATCTCACATGACCAGAGTCCGGGTTGAGAAGGCATTCACATATTTCCGAGCCTGACCAGAGGCCGTCATCTGATCTTCCATCTTTCCACAGGATGCAGCTTCCCAGGCGCCCCCACAAGGCTAATGGGGAACAAGAGGCCAACACTGAGATTAGAACAGGAGACCCCTACTTCAGCCCCCAAAGGATTCCCAATCCCAGCAAAGCCAGCGGAGGGAATTCTGATGTTCGGATGGCGGGGGTAGACGCCAGGGAGCTTGTGTCAGATAACGTCTGAATTCTCTGACACCCCGGACTCCAGCGTTCTGAAGTCATATTAACAACCAGAAATCATCTATTGCCGAGAGAGGAAAACCCACCTCAAGTAAGATCACAAGCTACAGCTGCATCTTCACCCTTGAGTACCTTTTGTAGATTAGGGTGATTCTTACAAAATTGGAGACAGGAATGGGCATGATCCTGCCAATACCTAAGGTGTCCCAGGCCATTTATTCACTCTGCAAACTGGTGAGCGCTTTGGTCCTCTGAGGGGAGAAGCTCTCACGGGTGCTGGAATTGACTCACACCTACCAAACATGGTACGGTATATATTTTGTATTCTCAATGAAGCATCGATTAATGTAGAAATCCTGTTGACTGAGATCGCCATGCTGGAAGACATGGATGAGCTAATACCTACCAGGTGGCATTGCTGTCTGGGCCCGGTGTTTGGCACATCACAGTCACCACCTCACTGACACAGCACACCCTGAGGGGGAGGTTCCCTCTCTCTTCAACAGAGATTTGGAGAGTGGCCATAACCTGCTCACAGCCACTCTGAGGGTGAGGAGTGGAGAGCTTTCAACCCACGTCTGTCTTCTGCACCATCCGAGGCCCTGCCTTGCTTCCAGCGGAAATATGTACTGTTTTGCTCTACTTCATTCCCAAAGGATTTATGATGCTCACAAAATAAACATGAGGTAACAGGGATGAAACAGTGGACGAGTCAGGGTCATGGGTAAATATGGAAAAAATAAATAACATGCTCAAGGGGTGATATTTGTACGTAAAAAGTTTGTCACGAAGTACAGCGTGCCAGCTAAGTGTAAGCCACAAGCCTATCCAGGAACTCTCTAGCAACTGGTATAAGGGGGGACACGGAAACACAAACAGATGGAAGATTTGGGGTCCGTAAGCTCAAAACCAAACCAGTGGTTTAGTAAAACCACAACTATTCCTTGTAATAGTTGGGTAAACCCAAGAGAGATTTTTCCATGGGACAAAAGAAGCCAGGAAGGGCCTCTGCTTTCCAGAGCCTCCAATGTCCTGTAGGGGACGAAGTGAAGACACATGAAGCAGGTGGGGTGACAAGAGACAGTGTGGGAGGTTAGTGGGGCCTACCCAGGTGCAGGGGGTGGAGTGGGGGGGGGTGGCACACCGAGGCATTGCCAGGGAAAGGGAAGGAAAGGTGGATTTAAGTGGGCAGGTGAGAAAGGGGGAGTGTACCCGGGGTGGAGAAAGAGCACAGGAGAACCAGCAAGCCGCGACGTGTACACCACTTGCGGGAGGGACCGCGAGACAGGAAGAGCTGGTGGGACAGTCAGCGCGGGTCCGCACGTGCCAGCCATGCTTTCAGGCGCTGCACGTCGCTCGTCTCGTGGGATTGTCACTCGGCGTGCCCGAGGCACCTGCCGCGTCAGTGGCCCTGTTTACAGGCTGGCCTGCGGTAGCGGACGGAGGATTTAGGCAACACCCTCAAGGTCATCCAGCTAAGAAGTGAGGAGGCCGGGCTGAGCGCAGGCCCTGGAGTGCAGGACGCTACCTTCCTTGGTGTCCTTCACAGTGAGCTCTGGGGCTCCCCACCGAGGTGCTGGATTGCAGGAGGAAGCGTTTAGACGGCGAGGCCAGAGTCATCAGGCTGCTAGCAGAGAGGAATCATTCTGAATGAACGTGGCGTTTGTATGGTGATGGGGTACCCCAGCCTGCTGGCTGGGGCCAAGTTTCCGTGACAGAAGGCTCACGGGGCCGTGTTTCTAACTCGGGCGCTTTCTCAGGACACAGAGCGGGTTTCCTGGCCTCCATCCGCCGGGCGCCTCACGGCTAACGCAGAGGCCACTGTCCAAGTGCGCACGTTTGCTCTGAAGGCTCAGAGGCTCAACACGTGACACGAAATACTACACAGCAGGATGGATTGTCATCATATTTTCCTGGAGCCGTGTATCACAAAGATGACAGGCACTTGTTTGGGGCCGACTTCTGCCACCGGGTCACACTGAATCATTTCCTAAACAAAATCACCAGGGTAGTTACAGTATTCTTGGAAATCATTCTGAATAAACGATGTTTCTCCGGGTTTAAGCAAGCAGATTAAATACGCATATTTCTCTGGTGTATCTCTGTCCTCACAGATTCTGTATTTCAGTTAAGTTGGTTGCTTGCATGTTGTTGCTGAAGTTTTCAGTGCAGCACTGAAACACCAAATTGATGCGTGAAACCCAATTAAAAAAATAAAAGTTGATGTTGCCATTTCAATTACTGAGCTGGCACCTGCTGTCACTGTAGCAGTGTGACCTATAACTACTCGAGAGTGAAGAGGCAGCTGTGGGATATCTGTGCCGCACCCGCCTACAAAGTACTGTGCCAGTGCTCAGAACCCATGGTGCACGTGGGTCAAAGTGCACAGATCTTAAAAACAAGTGACTAAAGAGGTAGCAGAAGGAAATCCCTTCATACACTAATATCTTCTAGGTAAATCCCAAATCACATAAAAGATACATAGAAAACCCAAAGATACCTATTTTGAGAAAATCCATACAAACGGAGGGGAAAGGGGAATGAGGGAGCGAGGTTGGAGATAAAAGCGTGAAGCAGGGACAAATGTTTCTATTCTTCTCTGGTTAAGACTTTCCCTACTTAGCTGTACTTCAATTAATATTGACTTAATTTTCTAAAAGTGCAAATTGTTTAAAATACTATGTAGAAACAATCTCCTGCCTGCTTTTACCACATCTCTTGGTAAATGTCAAGTTCTGCCCCTTTGGCCATACAGTACTTAAGTTAATTCAGGATTCTTAAAGTCTGTTCAGGAGAGAATAGTGAGTATTATCAGTTTCACATATTCTTTCTTTTTTTTTTTTTAATTTTTATCTATTTATGATAGTCACACACACACAGAGAGAGAGAGAGGCAGAGACACAGGCAGAGGGAGAAGCAGGCTCCATGCACCGGGAGCCCGATGTGGGATTCGATCCCGGGTCTCCAGGATCGCGCCCTGGGCCAAAGGCAGGCGCCAAACCGCTGCGCCACCCAGGGATCCCAGTTTCACATATTCTTAATTTGAAATTTGGCTGTGTTCTCATTGGATCTCCCACATGGCTCACCACTAGATTCATGCCTGGCTTTTTCTCCAGGGCAGATATTGAAAACAAGATCAATATAAAAAAGGTACCATATATTTTTAATTAGTATTTTTAGTAAACTCTTCAAACAATCAGCTTTTCCTAAGTCAAAACAGAATTTTCTAGGAAACAGATTGAAACATCTAGGAAACAGATGCATCTCAATTTTCTAGGAAACAGAGCATCTCAAAGGCCTATAAGCCCCGAAGCTCAGAGCCTAGGAAGGGCAAGATATTTGGAACACCTGAATCCCCCAAGTGCAGACAAATGCCAGTAAAAACCACTGTGTATAGAACAGAAAGGGCAGCAGGTGAGCATGAATGGTGCACGGTGTGAGTACTTCTTGCAACAATAAATGAAAAACCTGATCAGAGCACACCCAGACCTACAGGGTTAGTTAGGGAAGAGCAGAAAGTCAAGTACTCAGATAAGAGAAGAGGTGCTCAGGTCCAACAGCTGAAATGACAGCGGCCTCCTTTTTTGCTGGTTCCTTCTCTCTCTTTACCTTGAAGCCCTGGAGCCTTTGGGCAACTTTTCAAGCAGACAGAACAGTTTTGACAAAGGGGGATTAAATGTCCCTGTGCTAGGCAAATATTTTTTAATACTGTCATATGGATCTTTGTGCCTTCTTATTCCTTCTTAAATTTTAGTTTCATTTACACTCAAGAACTGATAAGAATTATGTATTTCTGCACAAGAATTCTTGTGCTAATGCAGACCTGTCACTTGACCCTAATTCATTTCAACATTAATAATCCTACTGCACATCCTCCTTCTCTTGCCTGAGAGTCACCTTGTTTATCCTGTAATATGCCTGTAACTGCCCCCAGGCAAAAGTGAACTGTAAACAGACTGTCAAAGCTTTAACTGGGATATCCTGCTAAGGCATTTTAAATAAATACTTGGATCCTTTGTGGAAAACAGAAGAACTAAAATGAGACAAGACCATGTCCACAGGTGGTTTTCTGTCCGAATTAGATTATTTTCACATTTTCGTTTAGAATATTGTTTTTTCATCACACTGAACAACTGCTATTATCATTATTGTCATACTGCAACTTCACACAATAGCTGATGTCAGAAACCGTGGCAAAGTATGTGCTTCCCAAGTTGTAGACCTAATAAAAAATTTGTATCAGTCACAAAAATAATGATTTTGTAAAACCAAAACAGCTCATGAGATAGTACTGTATTTTTCTTTTGTTCTGTTTTTAAATAATAAATATAAATGAATAGTGTCCTAATGAGTAAGAATGATTTTTCTATTTAACCCATGTGAAGAAAATACTTGCTCTGGACTAAAATTCTAAAAGTCAGAATTCCTTCCCAAAAGGCCATCTCTTTTAAATATGTATCAATTTTATAAGAGAGAAGGTAAAAATCTTGAAAACTGTTAAATCTTGAAAGTCAGGGATAGACCTGAGATAAAATGTCACTTAGGTAAGGTCAATAGCCAACTTCTCTCACTCATGAATGTCTCTTTCTGTCTGCACAAAACAGTGAAGTGACCCCAACTTCAGAGTTTTTAAGTTCTCATAGAAAGAGCCTTCAAAGTTAGGGAATTATAGGTCTGGACCTACCAGGGCCTCCACTGCACACCCAAGCTTAAGTTAACTATTGATTATGTGGATAGACTTCTCCTCAGCTTGGAGTTTGTCCTAGATGTTTCCAGAAGTCACTCTCCACCTTACATGTTTATAGATTTTACAAAGAGTTGATATTCTGTAACCTAGGGTGTTACAATTTTTGGAAGAATAGCTCTTTTCTTAGTCACGTATTATTTCAGACTATTAAGATTAAGACAAGTGCCAAACTGCTCTCAAGCAATTCTATCTTTGCTGACCCAAGGAAGAGTCAGTATCTTAGTGTTTGTCAAGGTGAACCAAACAAAAAATCCACATTATGTAATGTCTGGGGCAGAGCCCTCTAAATTTGAGCTTGATATCCTTTCTTCCTTCCCATTTGGTCTTTCCTGTGTCAACCCAAAAGCTGTGCACAGAAAACTTGCTTAATTTAGAACATATATATAAAAGCAGGTCGCTGAAATATGACCAACGGCCATGTGAATTCTTGCTGGGGCAAGTGGAAAAAAGTGACCCAAGGGAGAAGCAAATGAGTACAGAGGTATCCCAGGGAGCATGTCAAAAACAGCACATGACATTAGGAAATGCCCCGAAAGACCTAAGGCACATGTAGACAGATTGTTTTCCAGGTCTGTTGACATGCCAACACAAGCAGTAGAAAAATAGAGAAAGCTAGTCAATCAGTTGTTTCATCTCCATCACGCCAAAGGTAGATCTGACTACCTTTATTTCAGGAATCAGTTGAGTCAGCTATCTCTTTGGGTGACCCACTGACACAGTTCTGCAAGAGTGGAACAGGGAATGAGAGCGTGCTAGAGGAAATAGTACACCACAGGGCAAAATGCCCTGGCTGTAGGTGAGGCCTCCTTGCCTGTCTTTCTGACAGAGACTATGCACAGCCTTTGCCTCATACTAGATACCACCAATGGACATGGGCACCTGTGCTGCCATTTTGAGAGCAATATTATGTCTGTTTCATCTTCCTACCAAACCTGTATGATGAGAGGAAGACATACTGTACAATTCATGGATGAGAGCATTTTGGTCTAAAGAGGTTAATGGATTGAGATCACACAATCAGAAAATGGTCTAGACTAGAACCCAGGTTCCTATTGTCTGCATGCTGGTTTATTGTGCTCTTCAGATGCCGATCATACAAAAAGCATTTATCCTATTTTTTTTAAAAAAATTCATTAACAATTTATAGAAAGATAGAAGCAATCAAAAACACATAGAGTGAGTGAGTCTCATCTGCTTGCAATAATATTTTAAGATTCTTCAATGTTGTGCAAATATGTTTCAATAGTAAGGGCCTGGGAAATTCACTTAAATTAAATTCACTGTTTTACAAAAAGTAAGGCCATGACAAGCCAAGTCAGGAAATTAAAATTTAAGGCTGTCATTCTGTGGTTAGAAAAAAAAGAGGAAAGTGAGTGAGTAAAAAAGCATATGAACACATCTTTTACATTTGGGTTTTAAATAGGAATAAAAGGAAATTATAATTTAAGAGAAAAATACAGAAGTTCAGAAGGCTTATAGCTTATGGACAGTTTCGGATCTGCCAATGAAAATGTCTACCTCCAGAAATGTGTATTAGCATAATATGTTTATTTCAAAGTGGAATACACATTGAGGGAAACAGGCAGCTCTTTCTTCCTTGCTGAGGAGGGGGCTTTGCGTCTATATGGGTATGTGTGTGTCTGCCTCAGCCTCTATTAGGGTAATTTTTGAATAGTGTTCCACCATGAATCTCTTTCCTGTCCCAAACTGCAAGCTTTCTAAGCTAAATTTTATTTCCCTAAATTTGATAATTTTATATTTTTCTAGACTCCATCCACTACCCCCACACAACATGGGACAAAATGGTACAAAATTGTCCAACGTGAAAATCACATATTCTGAGCTACATGAAAGACACAAATATCAAAAATGTCTCAGAACATTTTTATTATAGGAGTCTCTGTTTAATGTTACAACTTATAATTAAGGCACCTTTAGGGATCCCTGGGTGGCGCAGCGGTTTGGCGCCTGCCTTTGGCCCAGGGCACGATCCTGGAGACCCGGGATCGAATCCCACATCGGGCTCCGGGTGCATGGAGCCTGCTTCTCCCTCTGCTTGTGTCTCTGCCTCTCTCTCTCTCTCTCTGTGACTATCATAAATAAATAAAAATTAAAAAAAAAAGACTCTTTACTCCTGTCCTTCTCATTACCTTAAAAAAAAAAAAGGCACCTTTAAAAAGAAAAAAGAAATCCAACAATTTTAAGATTGTGCAGCTGTCACAAATTCCTTTTGGAAGAAGACTGAGCATAAATAATTTTAAAAACAAATAGAGCATTATTTATGCATAATGGCTCATATAGCCTCTATGTAAGTGTTATAGTTTATGGACTGTAATTCAGAGTTCTGAGTTGTTAAAACTCACTGCTTCTCAGTGACCCCCCACATAACACATGGACATACCTAGCACCCTGGTTTTTGTCTCTACATACTGTTTCCCACTGAAAGGGTTAGAGATCTTTGGGGAAGTGGTTAATTCCAGGACGAGAGGAGGGAAATGTGACATTAAGTTAAAGCAATGCAAATTCAAATGAATTTGAAAATTTTGTTCCTCAGTGGCACAGCCACATTTCAAGTGCTCTAGCCACATACGACCAGTGGTCATCACATTAGACAGCAGCATACTGCGCTTTTCCATAACTGTAGTTCTATTGGACAACACTGGTCTAGGATTAAAAGAGATTTAAGAGACTGAACAACAAAATGCATTGTGTGCAACATGCATTAGAGATTTAAGAGACTTAACAACAGAATGTATTGTGTTTCATTTCTGATCAAACAAATAAAAAGATTCTTTTTTGGACTGATGGGGAAACTTAAATGCAGCCTGAGAATTAGAATATTAAGGAATTATTGTAAATAACAATGTGTGATGACAGTATTAGGTCATATATAAAAGCACCTTTATTTTTAGAGATACATCTGAAAGTACATAGATGAATAAATATAATTGTGTCTGGAATTTTAACACACTTCATAAAAAACAGATGAAGTATATATGGCAAAATGTTGATAACTGTTAAATCTAAATCATGGAATATTTTCTATACTTCTATGTCTGTTTGAAACTTGTCATAATAAAATCTTAAACTCATAGCTTCTTGCATTTCTAGTTTTAGAATATCAAATGTAATTTACACATATTTACATATATGCATGTGCTTTTCTATGTACATCAGAAGCTAGAACCATAAAGGTCCTCAAAAATAGTAATTGGGGCTCTGTCTAAAGTGTCATTGCCATAATTAAGTCAGGTTGATTAAAATTGAAATGAGAGAACATAGAATTACCATAGTCTTCAATAAACTGTTCTTGTGGGCAGCCCAGGTGGCTCAGCGGTTTAGCACCGCCTTTGGCCTAGGGTGTGATCCTGGAGACCCGGGATCGAGTCCCATGGTGCGCTCCCTGCATGGAGCCTGCTTTCTCCCTCTGCCTGTGTCTGTGCCTCTCTCTCTCTCTCTCTCTCTCTCTGTGTCTCTCATGAATAAATAAAATCTTAAAAAAATAAAAATAAACTGTTCTTGTACCTAAGTTATTTAGACACCTGGATGGATAGACAATTAATTGCCCTATACAAGTGGGAGATATTTTATATTTTAGAAGTGTCAAAAGTTTGAAATATTTTAGGAACCATATTTAGTTGTTTTAATTAGAAGCACTATGATAAAAATATCTAGATTGTTTGGCTAAAATTCCATTCAATATTTGATTTCATATAAGTACAAAGTATAAAAGTTAGAGGTTATATAAAATACTCTTAAATTGAAAAGCCGGATTATGTAAGAAATGCATTTATTCAGTAATACTATTCATGAACGATCTGCCTAAGTCAGTGAAATTGAATTATCAGTGGAAATACATGATATATTATGTTCTAAACAAAATTACCAAACTGCATAAAAACGTGTGTAAATATTGTTGAATCAGGATTATATGAAATATAAACAGAATGTTTAAATATTTAGATTAAAAATATTTAGATTCATTTGATGCATTTTCCAGTATTTACCACAGAAGTTTAAAAGATTTTAGAAATCACATATTTCTACTGTATCAGAAGCTAGAGTTCCATGACATGAAACAGTGGAAATACTTGGTGTGTACTTTTCATTAATTTAATGAGTATTTCTTAAAATGAATTAGTTACCTATAAGTCAGTTAACCATTTAGTGCAGATAGAAACACTGACTCTAAAATAAATTTTTGGATCTTAGTTATTTCATTTAGTGGAATTGCAAATCCTGCCTTCACCACATGATGTTATGGCTTTAATCCCAATAGGCAGACATTAGAATCTGTAGAGTGCCATATATGACTCCTTTATAAAGTAGAAAATATAGATTAATAAAAGAGGGCTACTACTTAATTCTGAGTTTCAAAGATAACTAATATTTCCATTAAATAATGTTTAAGTAAGTATGTTGACAATAAAGTTCCATCATTTTTTAAAAAATGCACTGACAACTTGCCAATTTCATGTAACATACATTTTATATCAGTACCATGTTTAGCTCTAATGGTTTTGGCCAAACTCTATTTGGTTATGCCAAAAGCTTTTAGGATTCAATTTTAGCAAAGTAATCAGGGGTTTTCAACTTATGTAATGACAACTACTTACACCATGAAAACTGTCCTCAAATATACTTATATGTTTGCTCTTTGAAATTCAGAATGCCTTTTTTCTATACTACTGTAAATACAGGTTGAATTCCAGACTAGGTTATAAAATATATGTAAGGTCTATTCTAGTTTACTGTACTATCAGCGATAGTCAAGTTCTATGCTCTAGAAACCCGGGGCCAAGTATTTAGGAAGGAAGAGGGAAAGAAAAACAAAGAAAGCATTGCCCTTCTGGACCCAAGATCAGAGCTAGATAAAACTTTGAAAAGGCTGATCTTTGCCTTGACATCTGTCTAACCTGCATCCTGTGTCCCCCTTCTGCCTCGATGGGAGTTTATTCTCCTGTCCCAATTCTTGGTGATGCACAGGCCACCTACCCAGGCCTGATGGACTCAAGAACACTCCAAAATAGCCCCCAAACACTAGCTTTTTCCTCTTCCATATTCTACACTCCAGGCAACAGTCAATCTCACACCAAAGCAGTTGGATCCAATAGAGGCCACAGGAAAGGAATTGGATCAAGAAACAAAATGTGCCTACAGGGCAGCCTGGGTGGCTCAGTGGTTTAGCGCCGCTTTTGACCTAGGGCGTGATCCTGGAGACCCAGGATCAAGTCCCACGTCGAGCTCCCTGCATGGAGCCTGCTTCTCCCTTTGGCTGTGTCTCTGCCTCTCTCTCTGTGTCTCTCATGAATAAATAAATAAAATTAAACAAAACAAAACAAAACAAAATGTGCCTACAGCCCTTCTAGCCGTATTTGTATTACCTAAAAAATAATACTAGGTATCACAAATACTTAAAAAAGGGAAGTTTTAAGATTCTCACAATTTGGGGGGAGAAAGCCTACCACAATGATGGGGAAGCCCTTAAGAGAGAGAGAAAGAAAAAAGACAAGTTCTCAAAGCACGCCATCCTGTCACAGGGCCTTTAACTCTCAGTACAAATAGCAACTTGCTGTTCTGAGTCCAGGTTCTCTATGTGACCTGGAGTTTATGAAGTCTCCCTCAGTGTGCCTCAGAGGGATGGAGGGGAGGGCTCTACAGATGGCTGGATATTGGGCTATTTAACATAGGGAACTGCTTTAAATAATTTAGGGGAGTAAATTTGCATTCTTATTTACATTTGGCTCAGGATTAATCTGAAATTTGTTGTATTTCATCAACATACACCTACTCAGAGTTATAAGGGAAATCTCTCTTGATATAAAACCCAGTAGCAGATGGTCAACTATGGCTTAGCCACACCACACTGGCAGCTGAATTTCTTATTCTGATAGTTAAATATATTGCAATCATTTTCCAACTAGCTCATTTGAAACATCATCTAAAATCCAAACAGCACCTCAGTTTTGATGGCTTACTAATTAAGTGTAAAAAACAAAAATTTTAAAACAAAAAAAGAACTATACCAATAAACTTTTTATAAAATATTTAAGAGCAAAAGAGGGAGATACTGCCATGTGTAATCCATGATCTTGCCCCCAGTCACAGCAGGAAATGTTTCACTTCATCATGCTTTGAAAACCTGCTCTAATGAAAACTTCTGGTGCATCTCATGTGAGCAGCAATAAGGAAAGTTAGCAGATTTTCAGACATCAAGAGTTGCTAAACTCCTCTATAACTCCTCTATAACTCAAGTCTTAAAAAAAAAAAAAAAAAAACCCTCCAGATGACAGTGTTTTGCGAATGGCTTTTAAGACACCAATGTTGGAATAGTAATTACCTGTAAGGGACTCGCCAGGGACCTGTTTTTAGGTACCGTAAATGCTTTGAGAACATTGTCTTCATCTTCTGATACTGGCGTCATTAAAACGGAACTTGTAAGAATATTCTAAAGGGTAAGAACAATTTGAAATTTAAATGAGCCTGGAGAATATGAGAGCTGACACAATTTTGATACCATAGACAGGAGATTATTATGAAGTGATACACATGACTAGGAACAACGCAGGGATCTGCCAGAAACTCTTCTTGCTGAGCTTATGAAAGACCTTACCTATGCACCAACCCTAGTCCCATTGTGGCAAACATCACTAAAACAAAAAGCTTTGGGGTCTGACACAGTTCTAGGTAGGATATGGGCACTCAAAAAAACATCTGTTAAAGGGATTAATAAATCCATGCTTTTAAGAATGAGAGATTGGGGTGCCTGGGTGGCTCAGTCAGTTAAGCATCTTACTCTTGATTTCAGCTCAGGTCATGAGATCAAGCCCTGATTTGGGCTCTGAAGCTCAGTGGGGAGTCTGCTTGGGATTCTCTCTCTCCCTTTCCCTCTACCCCTCTTTCCATTCATGCTCTCTCTAAAGTAGATAAATAAATCTTTAAAAAAATGAAAATGAAAGACTTACTTAACTCTAGTTGGAGAACTATTTATTTTGTATATTGGTATCAAAATATTCTAGAGCTACAAATCCATGGCAGCATAGTATAATGGTTAAAAGCATGGAATTTAGAACTAGACTTTCTGAGTTCTAACCCAGAGTCACTACTTATTAGGTATATAATATTAACCAAGTGAGTATGCCTCACTGTGCCTGTTTCCCAGTTGGTATAATGGCAATGATAATGTTACCAACCTTGCACAGCTGTTGTGAGGATTCAATGAGGTAATGCATCTAAAGCTCTTAAAATAGTACTTACCACTTAGTACATATTGAATAAAAATTAACAATTGTTATTAGCTCTGATTCTCCATAAAGGACAACCATTCACCAATTGCAAACTTTAAAAATGGTGGTCACTAAGTGCTAAAGAGAAAGGAGCTATCAAGCCATGACAAGACATCACGGAAACATAAGTACATATTACTAAGTGAAAGAAGCCAGTCTGAAAAGGCTACATACTGTATGATTTTAATTATATGAAATCTGGGAAAAAGCAAAACTATAGAGAGAGTAAAAAGATCAATGGCTGCCAGGGGTTGGCAGGGGTAGAGATGGTGGTGGAGGGATGACAAGGTGGACCACAGAGAATTTTTAGGACAGTGAAACTACTCTGTGTGATACTACAATGGTGGACTTATGTCATAAATTTGTCCAAGCCCATAAAATGTACAGCCTCAACAGCATACCCTAATATAAACTATGGACTTTGGGTGATGAAGTGTCAGCACTGTTAGCTCATCCATTTTAACAAATGTCCCACTCGAGTGGGGAATGTGGACAATGGGAGGGCTACACATATGTGGGGGCAGGAGTATGTGGAAAATCTCTGTATCTTCTGCTTCACTTTTCCGTGAACCCAAAACTGCTCTAAAAAATAAGGTTTATTTTAAAAAATGGTGGCAACCAAAGTAATGCGTAACAGGAATGATAAAGGGCATCTACCATAGACAGGGACTGGCATTATGCTAGATGCTGCATAAAACCAAACAGGAGACAATATAGCAAGGAAGAAATAACTACTTTTGGAAGACAAGAAAATTAGAAGAAAATGTAAAATTAACATTCTCCTCTCATGGAAGTACATATTTTCATGCAGAAGATTTTTTAAGTGGTAAGGACTCTCAAATCATAAGAAAATAAATAACAAAAAAAATCTGCATGGAAAATAATCTATTTCTAATACATAAAATTTCTATATTCAACATTAATAATCATAAGGAAATAGTCATGTAACAGAGAATATTTAGAAATACGATGCATTAAATAGTGCTAAAACCCCTTTAGCCTCACATACCATGCAGAAAATTCTGTGAGGCACTAAGACCTCATAACATGGGCGTGTACTTACTGGCACATCTGCCACAGGTGATGCCTGTGTGAACAGCTGAGTGTTCAGACTCTCCCCTTCCCAGTGGTTGGAGCAGAAGAAGTTTCCTGCTTTATCCGTTGGAGATTCCACCTAAAAGCAAACAGGAAGTGCTTTGTTGTTTCTAGAATTAGAACTTCCCATGGAACACCAACACTCGAGAGTAAATTTCTATGAGTAATATCTAAGGATTTAATGTATAACATGGCAACTATAGTTGGTAAGCAGAACTTAAATGTTCTCACAAAAAATTTTAAGAAGGCCAACATATGAAGTATTGGATGCGTCCATTAAACTTAGTGAGGGAGAATCCCTCCACAATATATATGTATATCAAATCATCATGCTGTACACCTTAAATACCTTACAATTTTGTCAATAATATCTCAATAAAGCTGGAGAAAAAGAGTAAATTTCTGGTCAGTCTGTTAAACATTTATCCTTATATGAAAAAAAATTCCAGAGGCACTCTATCTACTTTTTGGAAATGCTTCTTGCCACTCAAGCTAGAATTTTGATCCTTGCAAGTCAGTCTTTTTCTTTTATAAGTTGGATACTATTATTTTAATTTAAATTTTAATTCTCCATGAAATCTGAAAATTAAAAATCTATCCATTTGTGTATTAGTGATAAAAAAAAGTACAGTAAAGGGGCGCCTGCATGGCTTAAATGGTTGAACATCTGTCCTTTGATCTCATCTGATGTCTTGATCTCAGGGTTGTGAGTTCAAGCCTTGTATTGGACTCCATGGTGGGCGTGGAGCCTACTTAAAAACAAACAAAAACAGGGGATCCCTGGGTGGCGCAGCGGTTTAGCGCCTGCCTTTGGCCCAGGGCGCGATCCTGGAGATCCGGGATCGAATCCCACATCGGGCTCCCAGTGCATGGAGCCTGCTTCTCCCTCTGCCTATGCCTCTGCCTCTCTCTCTCTCTCTCTCTCTCTCTCTCTCTCTGTGTAACTATATAAATAAATAAAAATTAAAAAAACAAAAAAACAAAAAAACAAACAAAAACAAAAAGTACAGTAAACAGCCATGCTCTTTTTCCTTTATCCTTTCTAATATATTTTCTGTTCAAACATGAAGTAGGTAGAAGTGGCCTGGCTTCCCAAATGTAAGGTCACATGCCTCCTATACAGTTTGGCAGTACCTCTTAGCTGCATCTTGTAGGAAAATCTTGTATAAAAAGTGGTGTTGTTACATAGTACTGATGCCAGACATATAAAGCTGCCCACAAGGAACAGAGGCAGCACAATTCACATCTTACTCCTTCCAAAGGATCTCATGTGTTTACCTCTTGTTTGATCTTTTTCAGTAAAGGTGGTCCATTTTCTTGAAACTCAGCAACAATTCCTGGTTCATCTGATTCCTGCTTGATCACATCCTGTAGATCTTCTACTAGATGAGATGGTGTCTGAGGCTGAAAGGAAGAGTGGGTATGTTCACATCAGAGAACAATTTCTTTCTGTGCTAATAAACCAGCTAACCTCAAGAACTTAGCCCAAACTTACTAGCATCTTCAGAGGACCATATTTAATTTCTTGAGCTGCCAGGGCATGTTTGAAGGGTGTAGGAGTTCTTGGAGAGCTTTCTAGGATTGACCTTTTGATAGCTGGAGTTCTAAAACTTTAAAAAGAAAACAAGTACTGAAATATTCAGTATGTAATATTTTTTTAGTGAATAAGCTCTGTTATTGATATGTGAATTAATCCTATATGTGTTATTAAGAAAAAGATAATATACACATTTCATATTCCCAAGTACTTCAAAATATTATACTCCTAAGAGCATTAAAATATTTTTTCATCTTTCTTTGATCATTCTGAAGACACATATAGTACTTGTAGGTCTTTATAATAATCATAAACACTGTAAAGATTTGTTGTCATTTATAAATCAATTTGATCTATTCATTAAAACAAGCCCACAATAGAAAACACATGTTAACCTTTTGAAATGGACTTATTGTAACTGGAAATAGTAAGATATAATTTTTAAAAGGTTTTCTCTAATTCATATTGATGTTTTCTGCCATTTCTTTGAATTGGGTAAGACTTTTTTTAATATAAACATTGCTTAATCACTCCTTGGCTTCTGATCCTATAATATTCTTTGGGATTTTAAAATAAGTCATAAATATATAAATTTCATAAATTTATACATAAATTTCATAAAAGAAACAAGATTAAAAAAATATGAACTAAGTAAAGAGCCATACCATTGTTACTCTAAATTTTATTATCAGAGAGGAAAGGGGGTTGAAAATCTTGTCTTCAGTGAGGAAAAGGCCTTATCAAGCAAATGGAAAAACTGAATAGAAAAGTTATGTGAGGACTATCTCCACCTGTAGTTCTACATAGTCCTTCAAAATAGGAGATTTTACAAAAAGTTATTTAGTATATCTACTGACTTGCCACGTCTAGGTAGTTGTGACATGCTCAGGACAGGTACAGGCAATGTGAGACTATACGTGATTATATACTAATGGGTCAGACATTTGGAGGCTATATTCCATTAATTAAATATCAGTAAATAAGAATAAATAATTTTATTCTTGAAGTAAGGACTTACATAGTATTTTCCTTTTGAGTTTTCACAGTCTGGTCTCTATGAAATGGTGTTGTAACAGTCAATTTGTGACCATTGAGAGGAGTAGAAGTCAAAGAAGCCATTTCCAAGTCTAAGTTTTCATGGTTACCAGAAGTGTTTAAGAACTAAATACGGGAAGAAAGAAAAAAAATACTTAAACAGTGATTCGTTATTCAGCCCAACTTAAAAATCACACCATGATACATATAAGTTAAGTATGTTTTACTGACCCTTCTTGTAAAATAATAAAGATGCTAACAAGCACATAGTATTGGACATATTTCGGTATGGGACTTATTTCGGTTGGAGTGCAATTTGGAGTGTAATTTCCAAGAAATAAAATCCAGGGTCACTGCTGAAAAACTCACAAACTCTTACAAAAATATTCTCAATAAATGCCATTAAAGAGAACGGGATGTAATCTTTATTAAGATTATAAGCATCAAAGTGATATTTTTGGGAAAGTAATTATTGTATTTTTATGCAATTTTTTCTCTAATGATCTATGAATGATTGTGATAGAAGGTTTGTATTATGTAGAACATTCCTGAATAATAAACTGTGTTTCTCAGAATGTCATTGTTCTGGGGAAATAACAGGTGTTCCTTAAAAAGTTCCAAGGTCAAATAAGTTTGGGAAACATACATATCATAATCTCCTCCTGGAAATTCATAATGTGTATCAGTGTATTAAAAACTCTGAGAGGTCCTGCAGTAAAGAAACCAATTTTAACTCTGACTTAGTGTTTCCCAAACTTATATTTTTATACATTTAGATTTTTTTTGAACATCTACAAGGTCTTGTAGACCTAATATCCTCCAGAACACAATTTGGAAGATACAAATAAAAAAAACAAGATAATTTTTTTTGGTGGGTGCTTCATTTGTTCATACTTAAAGCTGTTCTTAAAATAAACTCAACAGACATAACTGGAAAATGTTTTAAAGTGTCAAGTTACCTACTAACTTCCATTAGTTTAATAATTAAGGAATACGAATCTCTGATAAAAATTATAATTTCCATTCCTTAAAAAAATTCATGAGATGAGAATATTCATGGCAAAGACCGTGTTGATAAAATAGTATGGCACAACTCAAAAAAGCCAATGTTAAGAAATTAAAATTTAAAAATAAGTGGTTTTTCTTAAGCATCTGTTCCTTATGCTTTTCCAAAACTTTTCCACTTAAGGATGGATTGGACCCTCTAAAGTTTCTGGTTGCAACCCAAATGCTCTCCAAACATAGTTTGGTCCCCTCCTTCCCTGGGTCAGTGAATCACAAAATAATAAGTGAACAAATAGGCAAAAAGTTTGCTAAAGTTTTTAAGGAGCAGGAAAGAATGGGAGAAAAGGAAGGGAGAGAAATGTTAAACTCCAGCATTGGAGGAAATAAAAGCACATCCCATGCAACTAACAGCATTTCAAATCACCAAAAAGAAAAAAAGAGAATTATGACAAAATCATCAGTCAGCCTACAGACAGCTCAAACTTGGGGAGGCAGTATGACTTAGCAACAGCTCGATTCAACGACGGAATGAAATCAGCAAGGGCAGCACTAATTAGTCATTTGTTCCAAAGGATTAGTTTCTAGATTATTAAGGCTTTAGTGTCTGTTGAAAATTAGTAATAGCTCTGCAGAAATCATGCTCTACCTGCGAAGGGGAGAAAGGTAGGCTTTTGACAGGGGAGCGCTTGGGAGTTGAGCTGCTGACGTCAGCAAATACGAAGGAGCTAGAGTCTCCAGTGGCCAAGGGGCTTGCCTGGCCCCGCTTTTTTCGTAGGATGACCAGTGGAAATGTGCTGTGCCTCGAAGGAGGTAAGGGCTTGAGCAGGTCAAGCGAACCCTCCCTCAACTTGAGTTTGTTCACCCTTGTGCTAGGCTCTCCCGCAGCTCTATTCACACTGCCCTCTCTTTGCAGAAGCTGAAGGGCTTTGCCTGCGTGATGTTGGCTAGGTGAAAAATCTGCTTCTTCACAGAATTCAAAACTGCTGAGATCACACCATGATGAAGAATCCTGAAACAATGTGGGAGGCACAGAACTTTGAGACAGTGTGTGCATGATGTGTGCCATCACCTGAAACACAGCACTGAGAAAGGCAGAGAAAACACCTGGCCCTCTTGAGAAATAGCTTCAGGATTAACAACTGTTCTGCTACGCTGCCTGGCAGCTCTATCATGCCGCCTCCAGATTGGCCCTACATATGTGCCACAGGGACATCCTGGTACTCTCTCCTTTGCAAGCAATCCAAAGCCAAAAGAAAAGCTTTTTGAGATGGCACATTTTGGGAAGCTTCTTCCCACTAGATGGATATACAATAAATACTTTTTAGCAACAAAGGAAATGAACTGAGTATCTATGTCCTAGGTGCTGAACTCAACGTTTGTTTCATTGATGGTTTATCTCAGTGAACCAATCGGGACTGGCAATCCATAATCAATGTTCTTTGGCAAGAGCCATGTACCACCAATGAACTCATGACTGCTTCAAATACACTGAAAGACTGTGTTAAATTATGAGTAAATACAATTCTTAATGTGCTATCCAAAAGCAAAGCACAATTCTAGAGAAATGTAAAGAAGTAACAAAGTAAAATAAGTTAAAAAATAACTCAAACATCATTCCACAACCCAGGATCTACTTGTAGGTCATTAACTTTATTTTAAAAAAATATGCATTTTGAAGGAAATGCATGAAAGGCTATCTTTTATCTGAGTAGCCTATAAAGTCAGATCTTTGACAAAACATATATATGCAAAGGCTAAAATCACACTTTTATAGTAATATATGCAAATAAAATGATATTTGCTATAGAAAAATGGCAATCATTTGAGAAATGGGTTTTGTCATTCACCTTCAAAAACATTAACTTGCCTTAACAATTCTACTTACAGAATCTATAAATTGAAGTGTTTCTGCAAATTCTAAGAGGTTCTTAACATTATCCAGAATGGTGCCTTGGTGGACGATCATGCACCTCGCTGGCGAGGCACTTTCTTCAGGTAGGGAGCCAGGATCCACAGGCAGAGATGGAGTGGAGTGGTGTTCTTCCAAACAGGAAACAGGTGCACTGTCCCCATGAGGTCTGGTGTGGTCAGCGATGGTAGTGCTGTGCCACCCGGGATAGCTGCACGTGTGGTTCTGGCTCTGAGGCGGGGGCAGGGGGAATAAAGAAAGAGCAGGGAGAAGAAAGGGAGAAGGAACTTAGCAATGAAGTTGCACAAGGTATCAGATGCTGTTGGAGGAAAGATAAAAGCAGTTGCATCATCCAAAACTTGCACCCATGAAACAGTTGTCAAGATGTTTCCTTTTATCGATGCAAGACCCTTTTTAAGAGTGGTACTGTCTGTCACCTATGTGAATACCCTCGCTGTCATCATTTTGCTAAAACTGCAAACAGAGGGACTAGGTCACAAAGTATAAGCCTCACATGGACCATCCAAAAGATCTGCTTTCATGTAACTACAAAAAAGGCCATACGTGGTTGCTGCAGACTAAGAATTACCCTGTTCTTCTAATCTATGAAAAGGCCAAAGGACTCAAGTCAGAGTTGCTTAATCTGCATATATTCTTGTTGCTTCTAAGCCTTCTTAATGTTACAGATTGCACTGATGCACTGAAGGGCTGCCAAATCAACGTGGTTAGGAAAGCAGAAGAGCACATTAACAGAAGTCTCCTTTCAGCATGACCGCGCAACAGGAGAAATTGCAAAACATTAACTAAAGTTAAAAAGTGGTCGAGCAAACATAGGCACCTAATCATCTTATTATTTAACCCCAAAGAAATTCACTCCTAAGGATCCCTACTGGGTATCACATCTCTTTTATCCTTTTTATTGCTTAACTCCATAGGTTACAAAGTACACTCCACTTTCTCTGTCTGCAGCCCAACCACCAAAAAAAGATGTCAAAATTCAGTAATGGTCTGCACAACTTTCATAATGCAAACAAAAGAGAGCGGCCATGTTATTTACTTTTTTATATATCTTATTCACATGTGTAGGTTGAACATGCATCAAATCATACGTGAAACTATGAAGTATGAAAATCTAGGTTAAGAAAAAAAAGAAAAAGAGAAGCATCAAATGGATAGGTACCATACAGATACGGAGCTTTGTCAAAAATGCTGATTTTTCCTTCATTTATATCTGTTAGTCTTTGAGTTGATAACAGTCCCGAGAAAACAAGAAAATTGATGGTGGCCACTAGCAGATTCTGAGTTTCTGCTGCTGCACAAAAGGGCTGCTTTCAATTGGTCAGCATTCACTGTGATACCAACTCCATTTTAGTAGAGGCAACTTGTGTTCAAACACTGTTAATGGATCTATAGTCTTGATTAGTGTAATAGTTAGAAGAGAAGGTAAAATAGACAGAGGGCCCTGGGGTGAAGCTGCTGGCCCCCCATTCAAGCACACAGTCTGTTCTTACCGGTGACGCCTGCTGTCCTTTCAGCTCATTCTCAGTTGACATGAGGAGCAATTCTAATTCCTTTATTCGCTTTTCTTTCTCAGGATCTTCATCATTATAGTGTCTCTGAAATGAAAAATGCAGGGAGAAAAAAAAAGACAAGGGCTTGAATGGAAGCTGCCATGGCCCGTAGTCCTGAGGGACCATTCAGCCCAATAAGCCTCAGTGTGAAACCAACGCCAACTGAATCTGGCCCCCGTACAACTCTTTGGGAGTGTTAGTCCAGACCTAAGGCAGTGATGTGAAATCTGAGGCTCGAGTGGCTGCTGACTGATGTGCTGGTCCAATTTATCAATCAGAGAGAATCAGAGAACTCCTGAGCAAGTTTACTCTAGAAGTGAAGATTGGTAGCTTACTGGCTAGAACTTCACCCACCCCTCCACTATTCCTTTTTTTTTTTTTTTTTTTAACTTCAGTTGGTCAAGTGAAAATAACTGTTTAGATGAAAGAAATGAAGCATGTCTTTAAAAAGTTTGCTTTGAACAGTCAATGAATTTCTTTACAAAATGGTCTTCAAATGATCTTACCTGAATGGCTGCAGCAGCTGGCTGAGGGACATTGACTATATTTACATGTAACGCTACAGGATACGGGACATGACTGGAGACCTAGATCAAAAAAGGCAGACAAACAAAGGCCGAGTCATTCATGGTCACATAGGCTTTAGGGGACGTGGCTTCCTGAGGTTTTGCTCTGACTGAGGGAAAAAAAACACAAAACTCTACTGATAAAATTCATGCACAGAGGAAAAACAAAACAAAACACCCCTTGAATTTGAAATTTTAGCTAGGCCTTATGGCAAAATAAATAGCTCAAGCAACATAAAGAGATTGAGAGTGCTCATTGATCTTGATGAGAAGTATTCCTTAATTAGAGAAAAACACAATAAAAAATAAACCTAAAAAATATTTGTGAATGTATGAAAGAAGTCATAATGGGAAAAACTGGATGGCTCTAGCTGGTGATAATAGCAATATTTTTCTTGGAATAATTAAGAGTTTTAGTAAAGAGCACAGTAGCGCCTATGATACTTCATTCATCTGAGACTTTTCTGGAAAGGCTATAGTCAAATGAATGGAACAGAGAAGACTAAAAACTAGGAATACATTTTGAATATAATTTGTGTATGAACTCCATATTCTTGGCTAAGTTTCACCATCTGTTATTGTTAGTGGTAAGATTAAAGTTTATCGATTTTGTCTTTATTCTCCTTATTTTTCTTTTTCTAACCATGATGGAAATTTCTTTCCCTGAATAGAAATATCTGGCAATTAGGAAGAAATCACACTGATCCAAAGCAGGATGAAAGGAGACATCAGAAAATGGTGTCACAAGCCTGCTCCTGACTCAGAGTAAGAAGGGAAACATTCCCAGAAGGAATAAATTAACACATTTCTGCTAGATCACTACCAGAATCAAACTTACAGAATCACACCTGTTGAATTTCAATGTCAAACGATCTCCTCTGTAAATGTAATACTACATTCACTTTTCATTTTGGAAGAGGAAGACAACAGCCACAAATGCATCTCCATTCCCCCTTTCTTCTTCTGCAAGAGCTTAAGTAAATTGACATTCAAAAGCTAATCTGATCTGAGGCATTGAAGTTAGAATCCAACAACCTGGACTCCAGTCTGCACTGTGAGCTCTGCGACTCTTGGCAGATCACTTCACATCCTGGCTTCTGCATACGCACGCATGGATAACAATACCCCCTCTACCTGGAAGGCTGTATGCAGGTGGGGATCGAAGGTGATCATATTTATGGAAGTTCTCTGAAAAGTATGAACGTGTGATGTATTATTGCTACCTGGACTTAAAATCACCATCTCTCTCAGTAAACTAAATTCTCAGAAATGGCTTACATTTTGTGCTTCAGAAATGTGGTAATAGGAATAGTCATTGTTAACTGAGGGCTGGCCAGCTGGAGGGAGATGAGCTGAAGGGGGAGCATGAGCAAAACCCATCAAATGACTGTTCTTCTGAAAACTTGTGGCCACTGCTGGTGGGCTGGCTTTAGAAGACTCCTGCAGATAACCTTCCTGCTCGACCTTTCGACGCATTGTAGAATTCCAGTGGTTCTTGATAGCATTATCAGTTCTGCACAGAAATATATCACATAAGAATTTTACAAACAAAATTTTCAATTCAGATTAGAGTTAATTGACAGAAAACTGTTTCGAACAGAGACTTTCTTTTGTGTGTTTTTTGTTTTTTTTTTTGTGGTTGTGGTTGTTTTCATTGTTTTAGTCGTGAACCTCTGAAAATCATGCTTCCCTTGTTACCTAATTGAAAATCCATAGATTTTTCTCATTACCCCATATGGGACATATGTGGATTTTTAGAAATCTTTAAATTCCTTAACCACTTTGTTTCCTTGATAAAAGAGTATTTTCAGTACAACCACTTTTCATGTTTATTCTGACTGTTCAAGACTCTCATACAACTTAGAGATCCAGCTGTTCTAGAAAATTACTCCTTTGAGTGTGGCTTAGCAGGGCCTACACACCACAACAGGCGCACAGTAAAGTTTGGTGAATGATAATGATGTCGCCACTGCCTCACTGTCTGCTCTTTATCTCAAATAGCAATGGCCAGAAATTTGGAGTAAAAAAAAAGAAAAAAAAGATTAAAGAAAAAAAGAAACTCCCATCTTTAGACATTCACCTCAAATTGTTCTAGAACTGGAGGTGAGAATAGAAAATGGGATCCAGAGGGGAAAGATGCTAAGTCCCGATATATTTTCAAACTGCAAAACATTTTTTACTAAAGTCTTTAAATTCTCAGGAAAACAGTTTCTCAATTCAAAAAAAAAAAACGTTTTAAGCCTCCCTTTGACTATTCTGATGGGGGTGGGGGAATGTATGCTAAAGAAAGAGGAAGTTCAATCGCCCCTTAAATTTTTACAAGAATCAACAGCATATCCTCTCAGGCCAAATGGGAGAAAAGGCCTCCATTTGTCAACTTCTTGGATTCTCTAGGCTGATACATCCATAGGGAGGAAATGCTCGGGAACACCACACAAGAACATGACATAACCCATCAGAGCCATGGCCTTCTTTTAAAGGACCCTTTCTCCAATTTCAAAGCTCAAGAATAAAACTTATTAAATATTTTCTATTTTACATTAGTTACATAAGATTTAATGAAAAGTATCTTCCAAGTTAAAGAAAGCATGTTTATAAACTGTTCAAGTGGGGTAAGTGGGACAAAAATGAGCTTTTCTAGATATCCCTCATTATGAGGCCATTTCTGTGCCTTGTTCATTAAAAGAAAGCATAACACTGACATTATTTAAAAACTGGAAGCAGTATGATAATTCTAGAAATACTCCACTTCTTCAAAGGAAGAAAAACTAAGCCAAGTGGTATAATGAAATGAACGCTGGTAACAGGAAAATGATAGCTAAGCTACTTCTGGTCTACTGAACCAGCTGCATGAGCTCAGACCAGAGACAAAATGTCTATCCTCAGTTTCCTTCTATGTGTTTAGAGTTTTATAGTTTACCAACTATTTCGACATTCATTTTATTTGATACTAACATTGGCTCTGTGAAGTAAGCTATTACTCATTTTTTAAACAGAGTGATTGAAGCTGGGGAAGGTTCAATGACTTGGCTCAGAGCTCACTGTTGGGTGGATTCTGGAAGTCCTCAATCAGATACACACTAAGAGCTCCTCCAGTTTCAAAATCTACGGATCTGGTGTATCTAATGAAACACGATCACTGCAATGTAATTCACTCACTCACCATACATTTAAAACAAAATGTTCAATACCCACTCCCTCATTCTTCCCAATCAATATATTTTTTGACATATTATTACCGTCCAGGCAGTAGCTTTGCGATTTCTGCCCATCTGTTCCCCAGTCTCTTGTGTGCCTGGTAAATAATTCTGTCTTCCTCTTCTGTCCAGGAGGTTTTCTTAACTTCTGGATTCAAGTGGTTATGCCACCTCTCCCTACATTGTTTTCCAATTCTCCCCTTTAAGTGCTTGGCAATAACAGACCAACGTTTCGGACCGTATTTCTGTACAAGTTCTATCACCTTCAGATAAACACACAAAAATAACCTATGTTTTAATGTTATGTAATGACTCAGCGTAATCATTCTTCAGTGTTACAAGATCTTTAGAAAATGTCTAAGAATCTGCTTTCATTCACTGGAAATATGGGAATAGAGTCCTCTGCTTCCTGACACTTTACCTGTTTCCTCAAGTTGGGAAACATTCAATAAAGATGTCTGGGGAAATATTCTTATTTGTGATTCACACACCAAAGAGAAAAGAACTTACTCTCTGATCTTCTTCTTTGGTCCAAGGACCCTTGATGAGTTCAGGGTTTAGTACCTTCTGCCATCGGTGCTGGCATTGCACATCTGTTCGATTCTAGACAAATAATAAAATATGCACTGTCATATAGATAAGATATGATAAGCACAATAAACACATTCAGGAACATTTTAGGGCATGTTTGGAGAGCCTACCCATCACTCATTACTTACAGCTAATGAACATACAAAGAATATATCAAAACTGCATCTAAAATTAGAAGCTCTGTCTTCTTAGTGAAATAGTCCTGCCTTATGAACTGAAGGACCTTCATATTGTACACATGGCTATCAGTTTAACCTTATCCTCCACATGCGGCAGTATCTCTATGGACTGAGACTGATACTTGTTAGTGATTCCACATGACGGTCAGAGTTTCCTGGAAATCTACTCTAAATGATTGAAGTTTGCTTCCCATTCAAACCAAGAGATATACTTCAATTTAGGGCCTCAAATATTAATATTGCAGAATAAAGATGAATAAAGATAGGCCCTAACTTATAAAAGAGTATAATCTAGAAAAAAAAGACAAATATATAATTAACTAACAGAAGGCAGAATTTGATTCATAAGCAAGAAGAAACCAAAACAAAACGATATTGGGCTGGGAATAGAAGCATCTCCTTAGGAGGAGAAATTATGTTTCCTTAGGAGGAGTCTGGAAAAGCTCTTGATAGCCCCTTGGAAGGCTGAATGGAACATTCTAGGAGGTGACATCACCAGAGACAAAAGCCCAAAGGAGGGAAAGCAGAAATGAATTCAACCAAACGTGCTGACAGAGGAAGTAGGAAAGAGAACCGGAGTTGTATGTTGGGGCCATGTGAAAGCACCTTTGTTTGCCAGCTCAAGGCAGTACACTTAATTTGTGAGACTCTTATGTCATTGCTGTTGTTTTTGAAAAGTTAAGGTACAGCTGCATTTTAGGACGCTCCGTGTACCAACAATGTTTGGGGTGATGGAAGAGTGGAAAGCTACAAGTAGGGAAGCCAGTTAGGAAGCCACTGTAATAGTCCAGAGAAAAAGGATGGAGGCTGAATCTGTGAAACATCAAGGAGGATGGAAAGAAGGGGCTGACTGACAAAGGAATTCCAGATTCCTTAGTCACTGCTTGGATGTAGGGTATGGGAAATGGGGTAAATAAAAAAGGACGAACCAAAATTTTCAGCCAGGGTACACAAGTATGGCTTTGAACTAATAAACAGGAAATTTAAAAGAAGTTACCTTGGATATAGCATGATTTTAGTCATCCTACCATATAACAAGTCATCAAAATGCTAATTTATACTATCCTAATAAAAAGATAAAACAAGAGGAAAAAAATTCTTAAATGTTGTAAAAATCTTTTAACAATCTGTTTAGAACCCTTAATTATATGCATTACAATATAAACTAGAAGTTATGGATGAGGCATTTCTCCCCCTACTTCTTACATATGAGCAAAATGTGTAATGTCTTAATATCCTCTCCCAGAATATCTTACTTAAATTGTTGGGGAGATTTCATTTTATAGAAAGAAAATATTATGAACTTACCGGAAGATAATTGGCAATAACTTTCCAGTCATCTGTTCCATTCTGTTCCACCAGCTTCTTTAGTTTTTCATCCTAAGACATTTAAAGTTAGTCCTAGGATATCAGTCATTTACTGTATAATTTTATTCAAGTTAGAGTAAAAGGGAACAAATCCAATAATCCAATCCAGGAAAAAACCCTCAAAAATATTTAAATACAACAGATATTAATGTAATCTACTGGTTTAGAGCATAGATTTATATAGAACCTAACAGACCAGAGTTTGAAACTTGACTCAGCTATTAACTAGTTAGATAGGCTCAGGTATATCATGTTGCTTTTCTGGGCCTTAATGTTGTCATCTATGTGGTGGGACTGCTGATGTCAATGTGGTTATTTGGGGATTACCTGAAGTAGCTATGCAAAACATTTAGCATAATCCCTGGCTTACTGAATGTTTATTTTATTTATTTTTTTAAAAAGATTTTATTTATTTATTCATGATAGTCACACACAGAGAGAGAGAAAGAGAGGCAGAGACACAGGCAGAGGGAGAAGCCCTCAGGATTGCGCCCTGGGCCAAAGGCAGGCGCTAAACCGCTGCGCTACCCAGGGATCCTGAATGTTTAATATATAATAACTATTAAAAGTTTTGCTTGATGGGAAAAAAAATGATGTACTCCAATGTTAGAGTTAATAGACATTTATGGCAATAAATAGGATCTTGAGTAAGAAACAGCTCAACCTCTATTTTAACATTTAGTTAGTTCAACCTCTTTCATGTAAAAAATGGAAGATCACTTTTTTGATTGAATTTGAAGGCATGGATAATGTAAGAAAATAATTTCATTTTTGCATCAATATATTCACAATTTAAATGAGGCCAAACTTATTAAAACACAGAAGACACGAAACATCAGGCAGAAATCTTTCAGTTGACAGGTGTCTTTCTAAACATGTACCTTCAAGTGAAAAAGAACCACTATGTTTTTGCAAAGGTAACTTTCACAGACAATGTGGGTCCTTGTAGGACACAGACACAGAAATTAGGAAACCAGTGGTAACAACAGAACTTCTGTATCTCTCAGGATCATCGAAGATCACAACTTATGGACCTCACTGGCAATCCCACTTGCCTATCCACAGGGGGATAGGGGCTCTGGTTTAAGTGAAGTAAGATAGAATGAAACTGAGGAAGAGTCAATACTATTTATTCTAACCTAAAATCCTCTAAAATCATTTGCAAAAATTTTTGAAAACTTTAAAGAAAAAGCATTTCCCTCCATGCATTAATAAATAATTTTGTTCCTTAAGTATTTTTTTTCCATTTCTACAAAGATCAAGCTTTTGATAGGCTAGCAGGAAAAGAAAGGTGGGAAGAAGACACATCTCTATCACTGAATGCTGTTAGAACATGAATATGGCTCTGTGAAATATTATATATCACGAATGTTAAATCAATACGTTATGACAAGATGAGTTCTATATTTTGTTTCATACTTTTGTTTGGGGAAGTAGCAATTAATTCATCAGTACAGAGAATACTTACTAATATCTCCCTTTGTAACAAGTGATTCTGGGCTCAGGGAACGTCAAAATGAACAGTTAGCTCTGCCGCCAGTAGATCTGTAGTCAGTCTACTGGGGGAGGCATTCCTGTTACAGCAGTAATAAATAAGAATGTGTATCCAGTGCCTGGAGGAGGCATCCAATCTGCCTGAAAACCAGGGATAGCCTCACAGAAGAGGCAATACCTTCACAGGTGTCGAAGAAGTAGTAAGAAGGAGTGCAGCAGAAGGACAAGAACAGAATAGGCAGAGAGAAACACAGATGAAATCTAAATTGAGAAGAAGGGGACATTCAAAGAACTAGGAAGAATTTGGAAGTGAATGGGATAGTGTACACTCAGGGGAGTGGTGAGAGGTCAGCACGTTGCATAGCAGGCTAGGATAAGATTTCAAAGAGCCTGCTAATGAGTTTGAGCACCCGTAGTTCAGCTGAAACATTTTTTTCATAAATTGATACACTCTAGGTTTGTTCCATGTTTTGATGACACAATTAGTTACCTCTTCCCTGGTCCACCTAGTTTTCCCCAAGTGACGCTTTCCAGACTTAGGCAGCAGCCCATCATAGTCATGATCACACATCTCAATGTCTTCATCATCCTCGTCACTACTGTATATGCTGCAGAAATAAAAGATGGGCAGACGTGGACTGAAAGCAGAAGACTTAAACTACTAGATTACAAAATTTACATGAAAACTCAATCTTTGCAAAGATCATAAAGATAAAAGTTTGAATACTTGCACAAGATTGTTTTCTGCCTTCTGTTGCTCTAGTATTGTAAACTGGTTCTGCTGTTAGTGGTATCCACAGATACCGCCAAGGACCTGGCACTTTCTTATTGCTCTGCATGTTTAAACCTGCTGAGATTGTTAGGCCAGTGACAAGTTACACACTTGGCAACCTTCCCACCAATGAAGGTTTAAGTTGAAAACTTAATGTTAAGGACAATAAAAGAAACAAGAGCCTATGTCCTTTTATAAGTACACACTCAAAATCTTTGGAAGAAGTCATGTCATTTAAATAATATTTCTCCAATACAATAAGCAACTCAATTATGTTACTCCAATGAGGCTGGTGTTTTATTGAGAAAGAAAAAAATTCAAGAAGTAATACAACTGACAATACAAATAGAGTCATTCCTTAAAGATTAGAAGACTAAGAGAATGTAAGACAAAAGGATTTTTAAAAAACCTGAGGAAGGAGAAGACTGAGTGATCAGACTGCTTTGTACACAACATTAATATCCAACAGCTCGAAACTCCAGGTCAGTTGATCCAACTTGTGGCAGAGGAGACAATACTCAGTTTCCTAAGTAACTTAGTGAATAATTAGGCCACTTGGTAGCCACACTCTTGCTTATTTTTTGTTTTTTGTTTTTCTATTTATGACTGAATGGTATTTGACATCTCTGAAAATGTTCCTAATTCAAAACTGAGGGATTCCCCCAGATGAGTTTAAAAAGAATGCATTAGTGTTTTGAAGAGAGCTTTTTCTTTTACCTAGTAGACCAACGCTATGAATGTTGATGACTCTTCAAGTAACTCTACATTTAATGTTTATTAATCATATACTAAATAGATGACAGTAATGTTACAGCTAGTAAAATTTACAATTTACTTTTAGTTATAACTTTACTTATAAAACATAATATGCTGTCTTAAATTATACTTTAACATAAGATATAAATTTAATATAAATATACCTTAAATTACACCCTCTTAGAAATCTCACTAAAATTTTTCATTGTAATATTGAGAAGTCTACCAAACTGAGAACAATAAAAATAATGATATAAAGCAACATTATAATGCAAATTATTATTTTTAAGAAGGAAATTTATATTTATATCAGATTTTGTCTTCCCAAACTAACTTATATTACTCATCCCTTACAAGTCAAGCAAGCTTTCCAAAAATACTGAATTTGAGGTTCTTAAAATTTAAAATTATTATTTTGGGCAACAATTTGAAGGCCCACGATGGATGGTGACAAGTACGATGTGATCCAAACTCCAAATGCCACCACAAAAGAGATCCCTAAGCTGTATTTATAATCTATAATAATTTTTTATTTAGTGTCTGTTCTTTTAAACAAGAATCTAATCCTGTTCCCCAATGTCAACAAGAGGCTCTAAACAACTTCTGATTAATAAATACAGCAGTTTCCCTTTAATAAAAAACACAAGCATCAGAGATTTAATAAAATATAATCAATCCCAAGGCTGTCCCAAGGTCAGCATCTTTCTTTCTTTCTTTTTTTTTTTTTTTTAGATTTTATTTATTTATTCATGAGAGACACAGACACAGGCAGAGGGAGAAGTAGGCTCTATGGAGGGAGCCAGATGTGGGACTCCATCCCAGGACCACAGGATCACGCCCTGAGCCAAAGGCAGACGCTCAATCGCTGAGCCACCCAGGCACCCCATGGTCAGCATATTTCAAAAGGTTCACAGGGAACTCCTTGGAAAGCCCCCAAATGAAGTGACACCCATATTAAATATCAGGAATACCAAGCAAACCAGAGTAATCTGGAAAAAGAGTAACAGATTCAATTTACTTTAACGTTTTAGGTTTGGTTAGGTCTGGAGATCACATTTTCAGAAGTGAGAACTATATTTTCCAAACTAGTATACTGGGCATCTTTCTCCTGGAAACAGCAGCTCATCTCTCAGGAACAAGCAACAAATCCGGCCGCCCATAGGGGGCAGCCAACTTCAGGTGAGAAAGGACAGGCATCAAACAGGACTAGAGCTCTGGAGGCAAAGGTGCCAGTCCTAATTCTGCCTCCAGTTCCCTGCTTGAATTGGACAAATCACTTCCCGTCTCTCCGGACCTCAGTTCCTCACCTATACCTAAGGGCTTGGATTCTATTAGTAAGGTACTTTCCAGGGCAAATAAATGATGATTTCATGTCTTCTGTGCTCCTTCAAAATTCAGCACAGAAGCAGAGATGTGCAGAACCAGAGACTTGGGGGAAAACGTGGTGTGGGACTTCCGCAGGTCCTGAAGAAACCATCAGGGGAGGAGGGTGAGCTCAGGGCTGCTCCCAGGCTGCTCCTGGGGCCATCAGCAGGTGCGGCACCAGGGCTAGCTTGGGAGCTTTGCATGCGATGCCCCTGCTCTAAGCCGTGCCGGTAGCCAAAGCGCGACTAATTTTTACTAAGGACCTGAAATAACTTTTCCTTTATCTGCTCTGACAGGCTCTCGGACTCAACAGTCAGAGGACTTTCAAAGGTTGATTTCAGGCTTGATGCACTCGACTCCCCCCCCCCCCCACCTGCTAGACCTGGTGTGGTTACAAGAGTACAACTATGAATATTACATTCTGTCAAGGAAACACACCGTGCAAAGAAACGAAAAAGAAAAGAGACGGTGGGGGTTGGGAAGAGGGAGGGGAGCGGGAGGAAGTGCCTTGTGGCCGCTACTGTGATTCTAGAAAAGGGGTTCAGACTCATTTCGCTGACCTGGTTAATAATCCCTGCCGAACTGACGCTCGCCTGGCAAGAAACGGCTTTGAACCCGCAGCCGGGTTTCTCTTCCCCCTGAGGCAGGTTCGAGGCTCCCGCCCCTCCCGGCCGCCACCCTTCTCCGCTACCTGGGAGCTGCAGGGAACCTGCGCGGCCCCGCCCCGCCCAGCCCGCAGAGGTCGCGGGGCGCCGGCCCTCCACCGCGCCTCCTCCCAGCACCCCTTCCCAGCTTCCTTCTTCTCCTCCTCCCTCCCAGTTTCTGCTCTCAAAAAAAAAAAAAAAAAAAAAAAAAGTGGCCTCTGCTGTTAAGTCTCAAAGGCGAAGGTGAAACCACTTCAGGGGCAGCACCGCCGCCCCGCGTGGCCGGGCCCGGGCGTGGCGTAGGGAGCCCAGGAGCCCCGCAGGTCGCCTTCTCCTTTCCCCCAGGGCCCAGCCCTGCCCGGGCGCTGCTGCCCGCCTGGCCAGGCCCGGGCCCGAGGGGCCGCCGCGGGGCCCACACCCACGCTCCTCGCAACTTCCCAGCGCTTGCGCGGCGACAGGCGACAGCCGGTTCAAAGACAAATACGTGCAAGAAAAGCAAACAACCCGAAGGGAAAGAGGTTGGGTTTGCTTGGCCCCCGCGGGCTTATCCCAAGGCCCCCGAGCGACGGCCCGCGCGAGCCCCGTCCTCCGCCCGGGCGACCTTAGGCGGCGGGAGCAGGGCGTGGGGAGGCGCCGCAACCTCAGCCGCGTCCACGTGTGCGCGCCGCGCCCGGACCTCTGCGCCGCCGAGGGGCCTCGAGGACCGCGTCCCGGGGGCTGCTCGCCCCCGCCCCCGTCCTTCTCCGTTGAGGGGGCAGCGGTGACGGCCGCCGAGCGGGTCCCCGCACCCGGCGGCTCGCGGGGAGCTCGGGCGCGGCCAGTCCGCGCAGTCCCGAGGCCGGGGGAAGCGCGAGCGCCAGCGGCTGACAGTCGGGACGAGCACTTCCCTCCTCCTCTCCGTCTTCCCCTCGCGCGGCCGCGACGTGCGGGGACTTCACCCCTCGTCCCGCGGCCTCCCCAAGTGCGAGGACATGTGCGGCGCGGACGCGTGCGAAGGCGTGTGAAGTGCTTGCATAAGAAATAAAAGCCTCCCGGGGCACTGGGGCTAGAGCCTTCAAAACCGGGGCTTCAGACAATTTGCAAAGGCGGAGAGACCCTTTTCTTCCCTAAAATCTTCTTCGCAGCCGCCTGTCAGCTGCCGCTCTTCTCCGCCTCCGTAAAGAATGAATGAAATTTAAGGGAGCTACCTGCAGCTACTAAACAATCCGGCATCTCCCCTACATCTGCCATATGCTGCGCGCTCCCAAGTCCAAGCTCATCGCAGTACGTCCAGCCGTCCCGCTGCGACTCCCTCGCCGACG